>NC_092049.1:63641508-63941508 GCF_003086295.3 Arachis hypogaea | reverse complement strand
CATTAAATTTGATTTTAAAATTCAAATCTTTTTCAAAACTAATTTTAATCATATCTTTATATCATATCTTTTTCAAAATTTTTTCTTTTTCAAAAATTTGATTTTAAAATATCCTTTCTAACTTCTTATCTTCTTATCTTTTCAAAATTGATTTTCAAATCTTTTTCAACTAACTAATTGACTTTTTGTTTGTTTCTTATCTTTTTCAAAACCACCTAACTACTCTTTCCTCTCTAATTTTCGAAAATACCTCCCTCTTTTTCAAAAATTCTTTTTAATTAATTAATTGTTTTAAATTTTAATTTTATTTTCCGTTTAATTTTCGAAAATTATCAACTCCTTTCCAAAAATTATTTTCGAAAACTTCTATCTCATCTTCTTCTATTTATTTAATTACTTACTAACACTTCTCTTCATCTCATATCTCTGCTCCTATCCTCACCCTTGTGTTTGGATTATCCATTCTCTTCTTTACATTACACTCTTTTCTTCTTCTACTCACACAAAGGAATCTCTATACTGTGACATAGAGGATTCCATATTTTCTTTGTTATTCCCTTCTTTTTCATATGAGCAGGAGCAAGGACAAGAACATTCTTGTTGAGGCAGACCCTGAACCTGAAAGGACTCTGAAAAGGAAACTAAGAGAAGCTAAAATACAACAACCCAGAGACAACCTTACAGGAATTTTTGAACAAAAAGAGGAGATGGCAGCCGAAAATAATAATAATGGAAGGAGGATGCTTGGTGACTTTACCGCACCTAATTCCAATTTACATGGAAGAAGCATCTCCATCCCTGCCATTGGAGCAAACAACTTTGAGCTGAAACCTCAATTAGTTTCTCTGATGCAGTAGAACTGCAAGTTTCATGGACTTCCATCTGAAGATCCTTTTCAGTTCTTAACTAAATTCTTGCAGATATGTGACACTGTTAAGACTAATGGAGTAGATCCTGAAGTCTACAGGCTCATGCTTTTTCCTTTTGCTGTAAGAGACAGAACTAGAATATGGTTGGACTCTCAACCTAAGGATAGCCTGAACTCTTGGGATAAGCTGGTCAAGGCTTTCTTAGCCAAGTTCTTTCCTCCTCAAAAGCTGAGTAAGCTTAGAGTGGATGTTCAAACCTTCAGACAGAAAGAAGGTGAATCCCTCTATGAAGCTTGTGAGAGATACAAGGAACTGACCAAAAAGTGTCCTTCTGACATGCTTTCAGAATGGACCATCCTGGATATATTCTATGATGGTCTGTCTGAATTAGCTAAGATGTCATTGGATACTTCTGCAGGTGGATCCATTCACGTAAATAAAATGCCTGCAGAAGCTCAAGAACTCATTGACATGGTTGCTAATAACCAGTTCATGTACACTTCTGAAAGGAATCCAGTGAGTAATGGGACGCCTCAGAAGAAGGGAGTTCTTGAAATTGATACTCTGAATGCCATATTGGCTCAGAATAAAATATTGACTCAGCAAGTCAATATGATTTCTCAGAGTTTGAATGGAATGCAAGCTGCATCCAACAGTACTCAAGAGGCATCTTCTGAAGAAGAGGCTTATGATCCTGAGAACCCTACAATAGCAGAGGTAAATTACATGGGTGAACCCTATGGGAACACCTATAACCCCTCATGGAGAAATCACCCAAATTTCTCATGGAAAGATCAACAAAAGCCTCAACAAGGCTTTAATAATGGTGGAAGAAACAGGTTTAACAATAGTAAACCTTTTCCATCATCCACTCAGCAACAGACAGAGAATTCTGAGCAGAATCCATCTAGCTTAGCAAATTTAGTCTCTGATCTATCTAAGGCCACTCTGAGTTTTATGAATGAAACAAGGTCATCCATTAGAAATTTGGAGGCACAAGTGGGCCAGCTGAGTAAGAAGATCACTGAAACCCCTCCTAGTACTCTCCCAAGCAATACAAAAGAGAATCCAAAGAGAGATTGCAAGGCCATAGATATAACCATCATGGCTGAATCCAAGGAGGAAGGGGAGGACGTGAATCCCAAGGAGAAAGACCTCCTGGGACGTCTAGTGATCAACAAGGAGTTTCCCTCTGAGGAACCAAAGGAATCTGAGACTCATCTAGAGACCATAGAGATTCCATTGAACCTCCTTATGCCCTTCATGAGCTCTGATGAGTATTCTTCTTCTAAAGAGAATGAGGATGTTACTGAAGAGCAAGTTACCAAGTACCTTGGTGCAATCATGAAGCTGAATGCCAAATTATTTGGTAATGAGACTTGGGAAGATGAACCTCCCTTGCTCATCAATGAACTAAGTGATCTGGATCAACTGAGATTTCCTCAGAAGAAACAGGATCCTGGAAAGTTCCTAATACCTTGTAACATAGGCACCATGACATTTGAGAAGGCTCTATGTGACCTGGGGTCAGAAATAAACCTCATGCCACTTTCTGTAATAGAGAAACTGGGAATCTTTGAGGTACAAGCTGCTAGAATCTCATTAGAGATGGCAGACAATTCCAAAAAACAGGCTTATGGACAAGTAGAGGACATGTTAGTAAAGGTTGAAGGCCTTTACATCCCTGCTGATTTCATAATCCTAGATACTGGGAAGGATGAGGAGGAATCCATCATCCTTAGAAGACCCTTCCTAGCCACAGCAAGAGTTGTGATAGATGTTAACAGAGGTGAATTAGTCCTTCAATTGAATGGGGACTCCCTTGTGTTTAAAGCACAAGGTTATCATCCTGTAAACATAGAAAAGAGGCACGCTAAGCTTCTCTCACTGCAGAGTCAACCAGAGCCCCCACAGTCAAACTCTAAGTTTGGTGTTGGGAGGCCTTAGCCAAACTCTAAGTTTGGTGTTGAACTCCCATATCCAATCTCTAAGTTTGGTGTTGGGAGTCTATAAAATTGACATGATCACCTGTGCGGCTCCATGAGAGCCCACTGTCAAGCTATTGACATTAAAGAAGCGCTTGTTGGGAGGCAACCCAATTTTTATTTATCTAATTTTTTTTATTTTTATTGTTCTTTCATGTTTTATTAGGTTCATGATCATATGGAGTCACAAAATAAATAGAAAAATAAAAAACAGAATCAAAAATAGCAGAAGAAAAATCACACCCTGTAGGAAGGACTTACTGGCGTTTAAACGCCAGTAAGGAGCATCTGGCTGGCGTTCAACGCTAGAACAGAGCATGGATCTGGCGTTGAACGCCCAAAACAAGCAGCATCCTGGCGTTCAGACGCCAGGAATGCACACTGAGGAAAGCTGGCGCTGAACGCCAGAAACAAGTATAGAACTGGCGTTCAACACCAGAAACATGCTGCATCTGGGCACTAAACGCCCAGAACAAGCACCAATTCGGCGTTTAAACGCCAGAATTGCATGCAAAGGAATTTTACATGTCTAATTAGTGCAGGGATGCAATTCCTTGACACCTCAGGATCTGTGGACCCCACAGGATCATCTCAGCATCTGTGGATCCCACAGGATCCCCACCTACCTCCACTCATACTCTTTCCTCTTCTCATTCATCCTTTCTTCCCAATAAACACCCTTCCCCAAAACCCTTCACCAATCACCTCAAGCTCTCTTCCCTACCACCCCTTCACCACTCACATCCATCCACTCTTCCCCATAAACCTACCTCATAAACCCCACCTACCTTCAAAATTCAAAATCACTTTCCCACCCAAACCCACCCTAAATGGCCGAACCTAACCCCTCTCCCTCCCCTATATAAACCCTTCCATTCTTCTTCCTTTTCACACAACACAACCCTCTCTTCCTCCTCTTGGCCGAAACACAAACCTCTCTCCCTCTCCTCCATTTCTTCTTCTTCTTCATCTCTTCTTTCTTCTCTTGCTCGAGGGCGAGCAATATTCTAAGTTTGGTGTGGTAAAAGCATAAACTTTTTGTTTTTCCATTACCATTCATGGCACCTAAGACCGGAGAAACCTCTAGAAAAGGGAAAGGGAAGACAAAAGCTTCCACCTCCGAGTCATGGGAGATGGAAATATTCATCTCCAAAGCCCATCAAGACCACCTCTATGATGTTGTGGCCAAGAAGAAGGTGATCCCCGAGGTCCCTTTCAAACTCAAGAAAAATGAGTATCCGGAGATCCGACATGAGATCCATAGAAGAGGTTGGGAAGTTCTAACAAACCCCATCCAACAAGTCGGAATTCTAATGGTTCAAGAGTTCTATGCTAATGCATGGATCATTAGGAACCATGATCAAAGTAAGAACCCGAACCCAAAGAATTATCTCACCATGGTACGGGGGAATTACTTAGATTTTAGTCCAGAAAATGTGAGGTTGGCGTTCAACTTGCCAATGATGGAAGAGAATGCACGCCCCTACACAAGGAGAGTCAACTTTGATCAAAGGTTGGACCAAGTCCTCATGGACATATGTGTGGAAGGAGCTCATTGGAAGATTGACTCAAAAGGCAAACCGGTTCAACTGAGAAGACTGGACCTTAAGCCTGTAACTAGAGGATGGTTGGAGTTCATTCAACGCTCAATCATCCCCACTAGCAACCGGTCTGAAGTTACAATAGACCGGGCCATCATGATCCATATCATCATGATTGGAGAAGAGGTAGAAGTTCATGAGATTATACCTTAAGAACTCTACAAGGTGGCTGACAAGTCCTCCACTATGGCAAGGTTAGCCTTTCTTCACCTCATTTGCCACCTATGCAATTCGGCTGGGATTGACATAGAGGGAGATATCCTCATTGAAGAGGACAAGCCCATAATTAAGAAAAGGATGGAGCAAACAAGAGAGCCTATTCATGGATCTCAAGAGACGCATGAAGGAGCTCATCACCAAGAAATCCCTGAGATGCCTCAAGTGATGCACTTTCCTCCACAGAACTTTTGGGAGCAAATCAACACCTCCATAGGAGAACTGAGTTCCAACATGGGACAACTAAGGGTGGAACATCAAGAGCACTCCATCATCCTCTATGAAATTAGAGAAGCTCAAAGAGCTATGAGGGAGGAGCAACAAAGACAAGGAAGAGACATAGAAGAGCTCAAGGACATCATTGGTTCCTCAAGAAGCAAACGCTACCATCACTAAGGTAGACTCATTCCTTGTTCTCAAATTTTCTGTTTTTCGTTTTCTTTATGTTAAGTGCTTATCTATGTTAGTGTCTTATTACATGATCATTAGTATTTAGTAACTTTGTCTTAAAGTTATGAATGTCCTATGAATCCATCACCTCTCTTAAATGAAAAATGTTTTTTAATTCAAAAGAACAAGAAGTACATGAGTTTCGAAATTATCCTTGAACTTAGTTTAATTATATTGATGTGGTGACAATACTTTTTGTTTTCTGAATGAATGCTTGAACAGAGCATATGTCTTTTGAAGTTGTTGTTTAAGAATGTTAAATATGTTGGCTCTTGAAAGAATGATGAACAGGAGAAATGTTATTTGATAATCTGAAAAATTATAAAAATGATTCTTGAAGCAAGAAAAAGCAGTGAATACAAAGCTTGCAGAAAAAAAATGGCGAAAAAAAATAGAAAAAGAAAAAGCAAGCAGAAAAAGCCAAAAGCTCTTAAAAACAAAAGGCAAGAGCAAAAAGCCAACCCTTAAAACAAAAAGGCAAGGGTAAATAAAAAGGATCCCAAGGCTTTGAGCATCAGTGGATAGGAGGGCCTAAAGGAATAAAATCCTGGCCTAAGCGGCTAAACCAAGCTGTCCCTAACCATGTGCTTGTGGCTTGAAGGTGTCCAGTGGAAACTTGAGACTGAGCGGTTAAAGTCAAGGTCCAAAGCAAAAACAGAGTGTGCTTAAGAACCCTGGACACCTCTAATTGGGGACTTTAGCAAAGCTGAGTCACAATCTGAAAAGGTTCACCCAATTATGTATCCAGTGGTAATACTGGAAAACAAAGTGCTTAGGGCCACGGTCAAGACTCATAAAGTAGCTGTGTTCAAGAATCAACATACTGAACTAGGAAAATCAATAACACTATCTGAACTCTGAGTTCCTATAGATGCCAATCATTCTGAACTTCAATGGATAAAGTGAGATGCCAAAACTATTCAAGAGGCAAAAAGCTACAAGTCCCGCTCATCTGATTGGAGCTATGTTTCATTGATATTTTGGAATTTATAGTATATTCTCTTCTTTTTATCCTATTTGATTTTCAGGGACAAGCAACAATTTAAGTTTGGTGTTGTGATGAGCGGATAATTTATACGCTTTTTGGCATTGTTTTTAGTATGTTTTTAGTAGGATCTAGTTACTTTGAGGGATGTTTTTAATAGTTTTTGTGTTAAATTCACATTTCTGGACTTTACTATGAGTTTGTGTGTTTTTCTGTGATTTCAGGTATTTTCTGGCTGAAATTGAGGGACTTGAGCAAAAATCAGATTCAGAGGTTGAAGAAGGACTGTTGATGCTGTTGGATTCTGACCTCCCTACACTCAAAGTGGATTTTCTGGAGATACAGAACTTCAAATGGCGCGCTCTCAACGGCGTTGGAAAGTAGACATCCAGGGCTTTCCAGAAATATATAATAGTCCATACTTTGCCCAAGTTTAGACGACGCAAAAGGGTGTTGAACGCTAGTTCTACACTGTAGTCTGGAGTTAAACGCCAGAAACACGTTACAAACCAGAGTTGAACGCCAAAAACACGTTACAACTTGGCGTTCAACTCCAAAAGAAGCCTCTGCACATGTAAACTTCAAGCTCAGCCCAAGCACACACCAAGTGGGCCCCAGAAGTGGATTTATGCATCAATTACTTACTTCTGTAAACCCTAGTAGCTAGTCTAGTATATATAGAACTTTTTATCATTGTATTCATAGTCTTGGTTACTCCGGTTCCCCTCTGGGGCCGAGACCAATGAACTCCATTATCACTTATGTATTTTCAACGGTAGAGTTTCTGCACTCCATAGATTAAGGTGTGGAGCTCTGCTGTTCCTCATGATTTAATGCAAAGTACTACTGTTTTTCTATTCAATTTAACTTATTCCGCTTCTAAGATATCCATTCACACCCAAGAACATGATGAATGTGATGATTATGTGACGCTCATCATCATTCTCACTTATGAATGCGTGCCTGACAAACACTTCCGTTCTACATGCAAACAAGCTAGAATGAATATCTCTTAGATATCTAATACAGAGGACCGAGTCCGAGATATTAGAATCTTCGTGGTATAAGTTAGAACCCATGGATGGCCATTCCTGAGATCCGGAAAGTCTAAACCTTGTCTGTGGTATTCCAGATAGGATCTGGGAAGGGATGGCTGTGACGAACTTCAAATTCGCGAGTGCTGGGCGTAGTGACAGACGCAAAAGGAGGGTGAATCCTATTCTAGTATGATCGAGAACCTCCAGATGATTAGCCGTGCCGTGACAGAGCATTTGGACCTTTTTCACAGAGAGGTTAGGATGTAGCCATTGACAACGGTGATGCCCTATATAAAGCTTGCCATGGAAAGGAGTAGGACTGGTTGGATGAAGACAGTAGGAAAGCAGAGGTTCAGAGGAACGAAAGCATCTCTATACGCTTATCTGAAATTCTCACCAATGAATTACATAAGTATTTCTATCTTTATTTTCTGTTTATTTATTATTATTATTCGAAAACTCCATAACCATTTGATATCCGCCTGACTGAGATTTACAAGATAACCATAGCTTGCTTCATACCAACAATCTCCGTGGGATCGACCCTTACTCACGTAAGGTTTTATTACTTGGACGACCCAGTGCACTTGCTGGTTAGTTGTATCGAAGTTGTGACAAATTATGAATTAAGATTAGAGCACCAAGTTTTTGGAGCCATTACCAGGGATCACAATTTCGTGCACCATCCGGCAGAACGAGTAGATGCTCAGGATGACAGTTCCTTACAACCATGGAGGGGAACATAAGTTCACAAAAGCGGTTGGGGAACCTTGAAGAATCTTTCGCCGGTTTGCTCTTTTTTTTCTCATCAATAGGAGCGGGTGTCCTCGCCTTCTTAGATAGGGTTTTTGCTCCTAGTGAAGAGTGCGCCTTAGAGTTTGGCCTTTGGGGTGCCCTTTTTGCGGCCGGTTTTCTTGAAGCTATCTCCTTGCCTTTCTTGGTGGCCATCCTGAAAAAGGAAGGAAAAGAAGGAAAACATTAAACCCAAGAATCATTTTAACAAG
Source organism: Arachis hypogaea (assembly GCF_003086295.3). NCBI lineage: Eukaryota > Viridiplantae > Streptophyta > Magnoliopsida > Fabales > Fabaceae > Arachis > Arachis hypogaea. Next base: position 63,933,361 of record NC_092049.1, on the reverse strand, counting down.
AACATGCAAGTAAAATGTAGTGCCCAAAGTGATTGTAAAAGCAAGGGTCATATCACTTGGCATGGGATGCAAGAGGAGGTAAAGCATGCAATGGCATGAGAAGAGTAATCTCGATCATCCATAACAAAAGAGCAAGTCATGTTCAATGAATATCTAATTGGCAAGTATACACTCTAAGCAAACAATGTGGACTCAATGCATTTAAGAGAGAGCAAGTGCATATGAGGAAGGAGCACCAATTTGAAAATATATGACTTAAAATGAACAAAAATGGCATATGTGCATTTCCTCAAACACTTGGTGTGCAATAATCAAGCAATGAGCATTTATGAGATACTCAACCAATTTGAAACCCAAAATGAAACATCAATCATCACATAAACATCACATATTGGCAAAGATAAGGAAAAAAATGACAAAAGATCTATTAAAGCAATTAAGCTCAAATTTAACATCCATGGAAAAACAAGAAAAAGGAAAAGTAAACTAGCAAAAAGCAAATAGTATAATGATGTACTAAAAGAGAAAACAAATAAACTAACAAGGGGAATCTAACTAGAAGAAGAAACAATGCAAAGAAAGTAATAGATAAAAAATGGAGGAAGTAGAACCTTGAAAAGTGGAAAAAAACAATGTTGAGATTTCTTTTGTGAAGATGAGAATGAAATGGAGGAAGATGTAGCGTCACCGAAAAAGGTGGTTGTCACCGGTAAGTGGTCGGAGATGGTGGTGGAGTATGGAAGAGAAAGAAGGGAAGAGAGTTGATGGAAGAGGAAGAAGAAAGAAATAAGAAAGGAAGAGAAGAAGTGAGAAAGAGAGTTAGAACAGGGCGCGCAGCTTTAAAACTAATTCGCGCAACCGACGCATGCGCTGGCGCGTCGGTGAGGGTTAGGCAAGGGACGCGTACGTGTCAATGGTGCTAACGCGCGAGGTTAGTTGTGCTCCTAGCACAGGACTGGCACAAAGTTGGCCTAATTAAGTCTCTGGTTTTTATACCATAGTTGGCAAGTATCGCAGGCGCGCAGACGCACACCTTGCGCGGACGCGTGCCTGAAGGAATTCGCGACCGGCGCAGACGCGCGCAGTGCACGGACACGTCAGTTCTGGCACAAGTGTAGCACAACTCTCTGGTTTTTGTACCAGAGAGTTTAGATTGCATCATCGGCGCGCGCACACACAGTGCGCTTGCACGTCGATGGCTGAATTACAGGGGGCGCGCAGGCGACAAGCACGCAGACGCGTGGGTGCCTGGCGCGAGGTAGGCACGAAGTGGGCATGACTCTCGGGTTTTTGGCCCAAGAGTTAGAGTGCACCACCGACGCGCGCGCGCACAGTGTGCTGGCGTGTCGGCGCCCATTTTCCAATTTTTTTGTTTTCTTTATCTTTTTTCACAACATAACAAGAGCTATTCTAATACATTTTTGGCAGGTGTTTAAGCTAGTAGGCAAGATAACACTTCACAAATTCATGCATTATTCAAAACACAGCATTCTCTCTACTTCAACAATTCATCCATACCAAAATAATGAAAACTATATGAACATCCTATCTATCCAACAAGAACAATAAAGCTAGCAATCCTATGCAATCAATCAATCATCAAGAAATCACAAAATTCACAAGAATTTAAGTCTACAAACAAGATGGTATACACAAGGAAGATCTTACCACGGTGGGATGCCTCCCACCAAGCACTTTTCTTTTACGTCCTTAAGTTGGACGGTCCCCTGCTTAAGCTTCCTCTCTCCTTGGTGCATCCTCTAATAGGAACACCTCTAGCTCTTTTGGGAGCTTGTAGCCATGGTACTTCTTCACTCTATGTCTATTCACCTTGAAAGTTGCTTCAATTTTAGGATCAAACAACTCTACCACTCCATAGGGCTTTATCTCCTTCACCTTGAAAGGTCCTTCCCATCTAGAGCGGAGCTTGCCAGGCATGAATCGAAGCCTCGAGTTGTAGAGGAGAACCTCATTACCTTCTTGGAAGTCCTTTTTCCGGATGTGATGGTCATGGAATGCTTTAGTCTTTTCTTTGTAGATCCGGGCATTTTCATACGCCTTATTCCTCAAACACTCGAGCTCCTCTAGTTGTAATTTTCTGGCCACTCCTGCTTGGGTCAAATCCATGTTGCACCGCTTTACCGCCCAATAGGCTTTGTGCTCAATCTCCACCGGAAGGGGGCATGCCTTACCATAGACGATTCGGAAGGGACTCATCCCTAACAAAGTCTTGTAGGCCGTTCTATACGCCCAGAGTGCATCTCCTAACCGGAGATTCCAATCCTTCCTTTGTGGATTGACCACTTTCTCCAAGATTCTCTTAATCTCCCGGTTGGACACTTCCGCTTGTCCATTGGTTTGCGGATGATAAGCGGTAGCAACCTTATGAACTACCCCATAGCGCTCGAGCAATGCCTCTAATTTCCTGTTACAAAAGTGGGATCCTTGGTCGCTCACGATTGCTCGTGGCGACCCATAAGGGCATACAATGTTATTCCTAATGAAAGAAATGACGGTATTGGCATCGTCAAGGCGGGTAGGTATCGCTTCTACCCACTTTGACACGTAGTCAACCGCTAACAGAATATACAGATACCCACTGGAGTTGGGAAATGGTCCCATAAAGTCAATGCTCCATACATCAAATATCTCATAGAACAGCATAGGTTGCTGAGGCATTTCATCCCTTTGGGATGTGTTTCCCGACTTCTGACACTGATGGCAAGTCACACAGAACCGGTTAGCATCCTTGAATAAGGTTGGCCACCAGAATCCACAATCCAACACCTTTTTAGCGGTCCTTTGTGGGCCAAAGTGGCCACTACATTCGGACGAATGGCAAGCTTCAAGAATGGGTTGGATTTCAGACTCCGGGACACATCTTCGAATTACTTGGTCCATTCCCCTCTTCCACAAGTGAGGGTCATCTCAAATATAGTATTTTGAATCACTCCTCAACTTATCCCTTTGGTGTTTAGAAAAGTTGGGAGGGAAGAGTTTTGCAACCAAGTAGTTCGCCATTGGAGCAAACCAAGGAAAGCTATCCGACACAGCAAGCAAACTATCCAATGGGAATGAGTCATTGATCGGAAATAAATCAAATTTTAAATTTTCAATGCGGCTTAAATGATTCGCAACCAAATTTTGATATCCACTCCGGTCCCTAATCTCAATGTCGAATTCTTGCAAAAGAAAGATCCAACGGATGAGTCTAGGCTTGGACTCATTTTTTGTCAATAAGTACTTTAAAGCTGCATGATCCATGTATACCACTATCTTTGACCCTAGCAAATAAGATCTGAATTTATCTAAAGCATGAACAATAGCTAGGAGTTTCTTTTCAGTAGTGGTATAGTTGGATTGTGCTGCATCAAGTGTTTTAGAAGAGTAAACAATGACATAAGGGAGTTTACCATCGTGCTGTGCAAGCGCGGCACCTATAGCATGGTTTGACGCATCGCACATTATCTCAAATGGCAACGTCCAGTTGGGGCCTTGCACAATCGGCGCTGTGGTAAGAACTCTCCTTAGCTCTTCAAAAGCTTTCACACATTCACTGTCAAACTCAAAATCCACATCTTTTTGGAGTAGGCGCAACAATGGCAAAGCAATCTTGCTGAAATCTTTGATAAAGCGCCTATAGAATCCTGCATGTCCTAAAAAGGAGCGAACCTCCCTCACAGATGAGGGGTGAGGTAGAGTAGTTATAACATCGACCTTGGCCGGGTCTACAGAAATGCCTTCATGAGATACTACATGTCCTAACACTATACCTTGTCTTACCATAAAGTGACATTTTTCAAAATTTAAGACAAGGTTGGTGTCAACACATCTAGCTAAGACCTTGGCCAAGTTCTCTAGGCAACAATCAAATGAAGTACCATAAATGCTGAAGTCATCCATAAAGACTTCCAGACAATTCTCCATTAGATCGGAAAAGACACTCGTCATACACCGCTGAAAAGTAGCAGGTGCATTGCATAGTCCAAATGGCATCCTTTTATAGGCAAAGGTGCCAAACGAACAAGTAAATGTGGTCTTTTCCTGATCTTCAGGAGCAATGTGAATCTGGAAGTAACCAGTAAATCCATCAAGAAAGCAATAGTGAGATTTACCCGCCAAACGGTCCAACATCTAATCGATAAAGGGCAAGGGGTAGTGGTCCTTCCTTGTAGCGGTGTTCAATCTTCTATAATCAATACACACTCGCCACGCATTTAGTACTCTTTTGGTGACCACTTCACCGTCATCCTTTTTAACCGCCGTGATGCCCGATTTCTTTGGGACGACTTGGACCGGGCTCACCCACTCACTATCGGAAATTGGGTATATGATACCCGCATCAAGTAATCTCGTGACCTCTTTCTTTACCACATCGAGGATGGTTGGGTTGAGCCTCCTTTGCGGTTGTCTAACTAGCCTAGCTCCATCTTGGAGAAATATCCTATGCATGCACTTGCGGGAGTCAATTCCCACAACATCCGCTAGGCTCCAACCAATCACTTTCTTGTGCTTTCTTAGAACATCTAGGAGCTTTTCTTCTTCTTCACTCGAAAGCTACCTAGCAATAATGACCGGAAACCTTTGGTTTTCCTCTAAGAAAGCGTACTTCAAATGAGATGGAAGAGGCTTCAGTTCACTCTTTGACTCAAGTTGAGGTTCCTTTTCATCAAGCTCACGGAGTTTGATAAACCACTATTTTATGGTTTATCTTGTGCTTAATTGAGTGGATTTTATCAACTCTTTACCCACTTATTCATACTATTTGCATAGTTTTACAATTCCTTCCCAGAATTTATGCTATGATTGAAAACATGCTTCTTTGATCTTATATTTGTTAATATTAATCCTCTCTTATTACCATTAGATGCCTTGATATGTGTGTTAAGTGCTTTCAGAGATTATAGGGCAGGAATGGCTTAGAGGATGGAAAGGAAGCATGCAAAAGTGGAAGGAATACAAGAAGTTGGAGAAATTGCTAAGCTGTCCAGCATGACCTCTTCGCACTCAAACGGCTATAACTTTAGCTACAGAGGTCCAAACAACACGGTTCCAGTTGCCTTGGAAAGCTAACGTCCGGGGCTTCGATTTGATATATAATATGCTATAGTTGCTCTGACGCTAAATGACGCGACCGCGTGACCCATGCGGCCGCGTCGCAGTGACGGAAATCAGCGTGTTTGAATTCTTCTCCAGCGAATTTGGGCTGTTTCTGACCCAGTTTGCGGCTCAGAAAACACAGATGAGAGGCTATAAAGTGGGAGAATGCATCCATACATAGCAGGCTCATATAATTCACTTCTCATGATTTAGATTAGTTTTGAGAGAGGTTCTCTCCTCTCTCTCTTAGGATTTAGGACTTCTGTTAGTTTTAGGAGTGACTCTCAATCCCAGGTTCTTTATTTTTATTTAATTTATGAACTCTTCTATGTTACATATAATTTTCTTAATTAATGTTATTTGAGGTATTTCAATTCATGATTTCTTTCTTTTATTTACATGATTACTGCTTCCCATCTGAAGACATTTTTATTCCAGTGGATTTACTTTTTCCCTTTTGGTTTTGGTTAAGAAATCAGTAACTCAGGAGTTATCCAACTCAACAGCATAATTGATAATTGTTATCTTACCAATTGAATTGAACTTCAATAATCCCAATCTTTTCTTAGGAATTAACTAGGATTTGAAGATCAAACTAATTAGTCACTTGACCTTCCTCTGCTTTAAGTAAGGGTTAATGATGACAAGTCATCCTAGCCTATTTTAACTAGTCTTTTTCTTTTGTTTTCATTAGAATTATGCACTTTCTTGAGCTACAAGCAAGCTAATTGAGTAGATTTTCATGTTTCCCTTGATTGAACCAACCATATATGAATTTATGCCATTTCATGAGGTTTTATGCTATATTTGTTGCATATTATGAAAGAATGAATATCTCATGATTTTGAGCATAGCTTTGATGAGTTTGGTTGATTAATGATAGGTGAAGAAAGCTTGGAGAAAGGTTGAAGCAAAGAGGAATGGCTAGGAGTGAAGAGAGGACAATGGAATAAGTGAAATTGAACCAGGAAGCAAGAAGTTAGCCCCAACGTTAGCCCCCTAACTTGGAGGCTAACGTTGGAACTTGAAATTTCATCCCTGGCCATCCAACGTTTGCGCCAACGTTAGACCCCTAACTTGGAGGCTAACGTTGGCACATGAATATTCAAGGAAGAGGAGCAAAAGTTAGCCCCAACGTTAGCCCCCTAACTTGGAGGCTAACGTTGGAACTTGAGAAGATCTCCCCTGGGCACCAACGTTTGCGCCAACGTTAGCCCCCTAACTTGGAGGCTAACGTTGGCACATGAATTACAAAGAGAGAAGGGCCAACGTTTGCGCCAACGTTAGCCCCCTAACTTGGAGGCTAACGTTGGCACATGAATTACAAAGGGAGAAGGGCCAACGTTTGCGCCAACGTTAGCCCCCTAACTTGGAGGCTAACGTTGGCGCCACTAGCATACAAGGCAAGGCCAACGTTAGGGTCAAAGTTAGACCCCTAACGTTGGCACCAACGTTCATACCAGTAAAATGTGTTTGCTGCTATGAAAAGTTGGAGCCAAAGTTAGGACTCAAACTTTTGGTCCAACTTTTGCTAACCTCAAAACCGGTTCAATTGGTTCACTTCGGTTCTTCTCCAAACTTCAAGAGCAATCAACCAAGGCCTCTTTCAACCCAATTCCACCAAGAGCAAAGGCCCAACTCAAGGCTTGAAGATCATTTTTGAAAGTGTATAAATAGGATAGAATTCAAGTTCTTCGGGGAGCTTTTCCTTTTAGAATTTTCATAATAGTTTTCGGAGAGCTTTTGAACATTAATTTCTTTGCTTTCATTGCTTTCAATTTCAATTACACTTGTCTTGGATCTTGAATTGGAGAATTGAAGAAATTCTGTTTCAATCTCAATCTTGGATCTCTCTGTTTCTTTACTGTTAATTGAATTTCATTTCCGGTTAATTGTTCTTCATCTAATTTCTTGGCAATTTACAATTTCCTTGCAATTGTTCTTGTTGGATCTAGGAAGGCATTGAGATCTAGACTTGGTTTTCTAGTCTCTGGGTCCTGAGATCTAAATTTCCCATTTCAATTCCCTGTTTACTGCTTTTTCTGTTCATTTACTTTTCTGCTTCATATCCGATTCAATCCCAATTCCCTTTTACTCTTCTGTCTGATGCAATTTAGCTTTTCCTTGTTTAATTTCTGCAAATCCACATCCCAATCCCCTTTACATTTCAAGCAATTTACATTCCTTGCACTTTAAGATTCCGCAATTTACATTTCTTGCACTCTAAGTTTCTGCCATTTAATTTCTTATTCCTTAAGATTCAGCAATTTAATTTCCTGCACTCTTTACTTTCATGCAATTTACATTCTGCAAATCACAAATCACCCAACCAACACTCGATTCGCTTGACTAAATCAACCACTAAACTAAAATTGCTCAATCCTTCAATCCCTGTGGGATCGACCTCACTCCCGTGAGTTTTTATTACTTGATGCGACCCGGTGCACTTGCCGGTTAATTTTGGGTATTTTGGGAGAAATTTATTTTTCACCAAAATATCTCATCAAGTTTTTGGCGCCGTTGCCGGGGATTGATTAGATTGAAAATGATTAAGTGAGGTGGTAATCTAGATCAAGCACTTTTTCTTTAATTTTGATTAACCCACTAACTGTTTGATTTTTTGCTTAAACTAACTAACACTTCAATCTGGCAGTAAATTGAAGTGTCACTAGTTTTGTGCATTTCTCATGTTCTGCTTGTATGTCAGGTACAGGAAGAACCATACCCAATTTTCATGAACAAGACGAAAGAACTCTCAGGAGGTTAAGAAGAGCTGAAAGAGGGAAAAACATTGTTGGAGAAGAGGAATCAGACGAAGAATTCCAAGAGATGGAGGAACATTTAACCAATCCACCAGGTGGAGAAGACAACAACAATGGCAACCCACCCCAGAGGAGAGTTTTGGCTTCCTACACCTTTGCAAATCCTAGACATTGTGGGAGCAGCATCTTGGCTCCAAATGTCAATGCTAACAATTTTGAACTCAAGCCACAACTCATCACTTTGGTTCAGAACAATTGCTCTTTTGGTGGAGGACCACTTGAGGACCCACACCAACATTTATCCACTTTCTTGAGGATATGCAACACTGTCAAAACTAATGGAGTGCCCCCTGACAGTTACAAACTGATGCTATTCCCATTTTCTCTCAGGGACAAGGCCACTCAATGGTTGGAATCGTTTCCAAGGGACAGCATTAACAACTGGGATGATTTGGTAACTAAGTTTCTTGCCAAATTTTATCCACCTCAGAGGATTATAAGGTTAAAGGCTGAGGTTCAAACATTTACACAAATGGAGGCCGAACCTATTTATGAGGCATGGGAGAGGTACAAAGCTCTGATAAGGAAATGTCCCCCTACCATGTTTAATGAGTGGGAGAAACTTCAAAACTTCTATGAAGGCTTAACACTGAAGTCCCAGGAAGCTTTGGATCACTCAGCTGGAGGTTCCTTGCAACTCATGAAAACTGCAGAAGAGGCTCAAGAACTCATTGATATGGTGTCCAACAACCAATATTTCTTTGCTCATCAAAGAGGCCGCCAACCATCACAAAGGAGAGGAGTAATGGAGCTAGAAGGAGTGGATTCAATCCTGGCTCAAAACAAGATGATGCAGCAGCAAATTCAGCAACAATTTGAGCAAATGGCCAAGAGGATTGATAGTCTCCAAGTTGCAGCAGTCAACACTAGCCAACCATCAACCACATGGGGACAGAGTGAAGAAACTCAAGAAGAACAACAACAAGAGAAAGTACAGTATATGCACAACCAAGGACCAAATGAAGTGTATGGTGATACATACAATCCATCCTGGAAGAACCACCCAAACCTTAGATGGGGAGATAACCATACCCAAAACCAACAACCATGGCAGAGGAACTCAAACCAACACAACCCAAGGAACAACCAAAATCACAACCAGCAGCAGACTAACCAAAACCCCTACAGAAAACCTCAAAACAACTACCCCAACCTCAACCAATACCAATCTAATAACCAACCCACCAACCAAAATGCCTACCATCCACCACCCACATCTCAAAACCCACCTCAAATATCACCTGAAGCCCAAAGAATCACTCACTTGGAGGCCATGATAGACAAAATGTTGAAACACCAAGAAATGGTAGCCAAGAATCAGGAAGCTTCTATGAAGAGCCTAGAGAGACAGATGGGGCAACTCTCCAAGCAAGTATCTGTTGAGAGACCTTCAAACTCACTGCCCAGTGACACAATTCCAAATCCCAAGGAGGAATGCAAGGCAATACAATTGAGGAGTGGGAGAACATTGATAAGCAACAATGACAATACAAAGAAGCAAGCAGAGAACATCAAAGAACCAACTGAGGATGAGAAGCAAACAAAGGCAGATAAGGCTAAGGAGCAAGTTGTGATGCCAAACAAAAGCACTGAGAAACTTAAAGAGAAAGATAACCAGCCACATAGCTCAAAGGAAGTAGCTCAGGGACAGCAGCAAATAGGAAAAAGCATCACACCTCCACTGCCATATCCCCAGAGGTTCAACAAAGAGGTTAAAGACCAGCATTTTCACAAATTCCTTGAGATTTTTAAGAAGCTGGAAATCAATATTCCCTTCGCTGAAGCACTTGAACAAATGCCTCTATATTCCAAGTTTCTGAAGGATCTTATCAACAAGAAAAGAAGTTGGCTTGAAAGGGAAACCATATTACTCACCGAGGAATGCAGTGCCGTGATTCAACGGGGTATTCCACCAAAACTTAAGGATCCGGGAAGCTTTGTAGTCTCATGCACTATTGGCAAGATAATTCTCAACAAGGCTCTCTGTGACCTGGGTGCCAGCATCAATTTAATGCCTCTCTCAATGATGAGAAAACTTGCCATAGAAGAACTTAAACCCACCAGGATGTCACTAGTCATGGCTGACAGATCAATCAAGACACCTAATGGAATTGTGGAAAATCTGTTGGTGAAGGTTGGGGAGTTTATTTTCCCAGCAGATTTTGTAATTTTGGACACTGAAGAAGAAGGAAACGACTCAATCATTCTGGGAAGGCCATTTCTACATACAGCAAGGGCCATTATTGATGTAGAAAAAGGAGAAATGACCTTCAGGATCCATAATGAACAAATGATCATAAATGTGTTCAAATCAATGCAAAACGCTCCTGAGCAAGAGGATTACATGAGAGTGGATATGATAGACAGTTTGGTGGAAGAAACATTGGAAGAAAATTTCCAAGAGCAAGAAGGAAATCAAGGGGCAACAGAGGAACAAGTGGCTGAGACCTCTACTGAGCAAGATGAAAGGCAAGATAAGAAGGAAGATGTACGAAGACAAGAACTGAAACCTTTACCCACCCATCTCAAATATGCATTCCTTGGCACATCGGAGAGCTTCCCAGTAATCATTAATTCATCCCTGACAAAGAAGGAAGAAGGAGAACTTCTTGATGTACTCAAAGCTCACAAAGATGCTTTAGGATGGACTATTGATGACCTGAAGGGAATCAGCCCTGCAGTATGTATGCATAAGATCCTTTTAGAAGATAATTCCAAACCAGTGGTTCAACCGCAAAGAAGATTAAATCCCACAATGAAGGAAGTTGTCCAGAAGGAAGTAATGAAGTTGTGGAATGCAGGGATAATCTTCCCAATATCTGACAGCCCATGGGTAAGCCCGGTTCAAGTTGTACCAAAGATGGGAGGAATGACGGTCATCACTAATGAGAAGAATGAATTGATCCCTACTAGAACAGTGACTGGGTGGAGGATGTGCATAGACTATAGAAGATTGAATGATGCCACCAGGAAGGATCATTTCCCTCTCCCATTCATTGATCAGATGCTGGAAAGGTTAGCCGGCCATGCCTATTACTGCTTTTTGGACGGATATTCTGGGTACAATCAAATCGTGGTGGACCCCAAGGACCAAGAGAAAACTGCCTTTACATGTCCATTTGGAGTTTTTGCATATCGGAGGATGCCCTTTGGGCTCTGCAATGCCCCTGCCACATTTCAAAGGTGTATGCTTTCCATTTTCTCTGATATGGTCGAAAAATTTTTAGAAGTTTTCATGGATGACTTCTCTGTTTTTGGTGATAATTTCAATGCTTGCCTAAACCATTTAACCCTTGTCTTGAAACGGTGCCAAGAAACAAATTTGGTTTTAAACTGGGAGAAATGCCATTTCATGGTACCCGAAGGGATTGTTCTTGGCCATAAAGTTTCAAAAAAGGGGATAGAGGTTGATAAGGCAAAGGTTGAGATCATAGAAAAACTCCCTCCACCAATTAATGTGAAATCTGTTAGAAGTTTCTTAGGGCATGCCGAATTTTACAGAAGGTTTATCAAGGACTTTTCAAAAATAGCCAAACCTTTGAGTAATCTGTTAATGCTTGATAACCCTTTTGTTTTTGATGAAAACTGCCAGCATGCCTTTGAAACTTTAAAAAATAGACTCATAACAGCACCAATCATCACACCTTCAGATTGGGAATTACCTTTTGAACTCATGTGTGATGCAAGTGATCTTGCAATTGGTGCTGTACTTGGGCAAAAAAAGGGAAATTTGCATCATGTCATATATTATGCAAGTAAAGTGTTGAATGAGGCCCAAAGAAATTACACCACAACAGAAAAGGAATTGCTAGCTGTAGTCTATGCATTTGATAAGTTTAGATCATATCTAGTAGGATCCAAGGTTGTGGTTTAAACTGATCATGCTGCACTTAAGTATTTGATGTCAAAGCAGGATGCTAAACCAAGACTCATCAGGTGGATACTACTCCTACAAGAATTTGACATAGAGATAAGAGATAGGAAGGGCACTGAAAATCAGGTCGCTGATCATCTGTCGAGATTACCACATGAAACAAGTCAAAGAGCATCCCAGCCCATAAATGAAAGCTTCCCAGATGAGTACCTACTTCAAATCCAGCAAGCACCTTGGTTTGCTGACATAGCTAATTACAAAGTGGGAAGGAAGATACCGCAAGAGTTCTCTAAGCAACAAGTGAAGAAGTTGATCAACGAAGCAAGGAAATTTTCATGGGATGAACCCTTCTTGTTCAAAAGGTGCTCTGATGGAGTAATCAGAAGGTGTGTTCCCGAAAGTGAAATTAGGGACATCTTGTGGCATTGTCATGGTTCAGCTTATGGTGGACACTTTGGCCCAGAAAAAACAGCCGCAAAAATACTGCAGAGTGGCTTCTATTGGCCAACTATCTTCAAGGATGCCAGAGAATATGTACACCAATGTAATGAATGCCAGAAAGCAGGAGGATTAACAAAAAGGAATGAGATGCCTCAAAATTTTATCTTAGAATTAGAATTGTTCGATCTATGGGGAATTGATTTTATGGGGCCTTTTCCTCCATCTTATTCTTTTAGATATATCTTGGTAGCAGTGGAGTATGTCTCAAAGTGGGTGGAAGCCATAGCCACAACCACATGTGATGCACAGATTGTCCTCCAATTCCTAAAAAAACACATTTTCACTAGGTATGGAGTGCCAAAGGGTCTTATTAGTGATGGCGGTAGTCACTTTTGCAACAAACAAATGGAGAAACTCCTCCACAAGTATGGAGTAATTCACAAAGTAGCCACACCTTATCATCCTCAGACTAATGGCCAAGCTGAACTTGCAAATAGAGAATTAAAGAAGATTCTAGAGAAAACAGTGGGAATCACAAGGAAAGATTGGGCTAGAAAGCTAGAGGATGCATTGTGGGCGTATAGGACAGCTTTTAAAACTCCTATTGGCAAGTCACCCTTCCAGCTATTGTATGGCAAATCTTGCCACCTCCCTGTAGAGCTTGAACACAGAGCTTTCTGGGCCACTAAACTCCTCAACCTTGATCCCCAAGCTGCAGGAGAAAAAAGGTTGTTACAACTAAATAAACTGGATGAATTTAGACTGGAAGCTTATGAAAGTGCGAAGATATACAAGGAGAGAGCTAAGAAGTGGCATGAGAAGAAGATCACAAAGAAGGAATTCAAGCCAGGACAACAAGTGCTCCTGTATAATTCGAGGCTTAAACTCTTCCCTGGCAAACTGAAGTCTAAGTGGACTGGCCCATACTTGGTGACAAAGATTTTTCCCTATGGGAATATCGAACTATTAGATGAGGCAACAAAGAATCAATTCACAGTAAATGGTCACAGAGCAAAGCTGTACTTGGGAGGACAATGGGTTAAGGAAAAAGAGGTTCAACACCTACAGCCCTCTTAAAAAGAACTGAAAGGTGTCAAGCTAGTGACAATAAAAGAGCGCTTGTTGGGAGGCAACCCAACCTGAGGTAGTTTTCTTTTCATAGTTATTTCAATAAAAAGGTTAAATGATTGGTATGTATTGCAAGGAGCTAAGTTTGGTGTTTCACACCAAAACAATTTAAGGGAGAATAAAGGATTCTAAGTTTGGTGTTCCACCAAAATCTCATTTAAAAGCACATTCTCACCTTCTGCACAAAGGGTTACTAGCTCCAAGCAATCTGGTAAATCATTTAATCATTGTCTATTTCTAGTTTTTAGTTTTATTATCTTTAGCAAAGACTTAAGCTTTCTCATATAGTTATGCATAAGAAACATGGCAAGGGACTAAGTTTGGTGTTCACACACCAAAGTAAGTTCAAACGCCTACAAGAAAGTCTTGCACACTAACCAGTCATCTAAGGGCTTGAGAAACAAGCAACTTCCATTAACACTACAGGAATTCAATCACTCTCTTGGGAGGACTACACCAATAGCTGAGAGAAAGAAGAAGAAACCACCAAGAGGTTGTATTGACACTTAACTCCATCAGCATTGAATTGCTCTAAATTGGAAGTGTGAATATGCCCATTTTAACAGTAACTGTTAGTGTAGTAATCTGTGCATCATTTATGTTTGTTTCTTTTAAAATAAGTAGGCTAGTTTATGTGTGCTTGTGTGTTTATTTTCACTTGACAAAAAGCATGTGTTGTCCCCTGCATCTTTAAATTCAATAAAAGAACAGTTTGAATGTGAAGTAAAATAGTCTCTGTTAGTTAGAAGTAGAATAAAAGTAAGTGGTGGTATGTGTGTGATTGTATAATAGCTCACTTTTAAGGAATAAAGAGCTAGGATATCTCCTTCTAAGTAAAGAAGTGGCCTACTGTCTAGGAATCTCAATTGAATTAAATTCCTTGGTTAGAAAGAAAAACAAAAAGAAGGAAAGAAGAAAAAGATAGCTAAAAAGTGGCAAAACAAAAGAAAAACAAAAAGAAACAAAGCTGGACACCAATAGCTTGAACCTTAAAATATATGCCTGTGATGTCTTTGTACTAGGATCTGCTTGGATTAGTAAGCTCTTAGGAGTGCCTCAACACTTGGTGACTTGGGTTAACTAACCCGGGATCATCAGCTGAAAGTCCACTATCAAGAGCAACCTAACTGCAAGGCATTTAGTAACCCAAAGAGGTGCTGGGCATCAATGTTTTAAGAAGGAATGTGAGCCAAGTGTCTATGGTGAATAATGTGTCAAGTATAAAGAAAAGAAAATGAACTTGCTACACATGACACTCAAATAAAGCTCATGAACAAAGTAATAGCCAAGGATAAAGGAATAATGAGAAGTCATAGCAGTATGTCACTTGAAGCTTGAATGAGACTTTCTAGGCCTAGGAGTCAATAAGAAGTGAGTATTTGCATATCCACACAAAACCCCATGAACTATCAATAATACTCTGCTAGCATGAACTTCCTCTTCCATTTCATTCTTTCTTCTCAATAATTCATTTCTTGCTTGGGGACAAGCAAGCTTTAAGTTTGGTGTTGTGATGACAAGTCATCCTAGCCTATTTTAACTAGTCTTTTTCTTTTGTTTTCATTAGAATTATGCACTTTCTTGAGCTACAAGCAAGCTAATTGAGTAGATTTTCATGTTTCCCTTGATTGAACCAACCATATATGAATTTATGCCATTTCATGAGGTTTTATGCTATATTTGTTGCATATTATGAAAGAATGAATATCTCATGATTTTGAGCATAGCTTTGATGAGTTTGGTTGATTAATGATAGGTGAAGAAAGCTTGGAGAAAGGTTGAAGCAAAGAGGAATGGCTAGGAGTGAAGAGAGGATAATAGAATAAGTGAAATTGAAGCAGGAAGCAAGAAGTTAGTGATAAGCGGATATTTTATACGCTTTTTGGGGATAATTTCATATAGTTTAGAGTAGGTTTTAGTTAGTTTTTAGTCTAATTCTAGTAGTTTTTAGGAAAAATTCATATTTCTGGACTTTACTATGAGTTGTGTGTTTTTCTGTAATTTCAGGTATTTTTCTGGCTGAAATTGAAGGAGCTGAGCAAAAATCTGATTCAGGCTGAAAAAGGACTGCTGATGCTGTTGGATTCTGACCTCCCTGCACTCAAAGTGGCTTTTCGGGAGCTACAGAACTCGAAATGGCATGCTTCCAATTGCGTTGGAAGGTTGACATCCAGGGCTTTCCAGCAATATATAATAGTCCATACTTTGCACAAGGATAGACGACGTAAACTGGCGTTCAACGCCAGTTCTCTGCCCAATTTTGGCGTCCAGCGCCAGAAAAGGATCAAAAACTGGAGTTGAACGCCCAAACTGGCATAAAAACTGGCGTTCAACTCCACAAATGGCCTCTGCACGAAATCTCAGCCCCAGCACACACCAAGTGGGCCCCGGCACACCAAGTGGGCCCCAGAAGTGGATATCTGCATCATCCATCATAGTCCACTCATATTTTGTAACCCTAGGCTACTAGTTTAGTATTTAAACAACTTTTAGAGACTTATTTTGTATCTCATGACATTTCAGATCTAAACTTTGTATTCTCTGACGGCATGAGTCTCTAATCCCCAATGTTGGGGGTGAGGAGCTCTGCTGTGTCTCAATGAATTAATGCAAGTATTTCTGTTTTCCATTCAAACACGCTTGTTCCTATCTAAGATGTTCATTCGCGCTTAACTGTGATGAAGGTGATGATCCGTGACATTCATCACCTTCCTCAACCCATGAACGTGTTCCTGACAACCACCTCCGTTCTATATACGATTGAATGAGTATCTCTTAGATTCCTTAATCAGAATCTCCGTGGTATAAGCTAGAACTGATGGCAGCATTCATGAGAATCCGGAAAGTCTAAACCTTGTCTGTGGTATTCCGAGTAGGATTCAATGATTGAATGACTGTGACGAGCTTCAAACTCCTGAAGGCTGGGCGTTAGTGACAGACGCAAAAGGATAGTAAATCCTATTCCAACCAGATTGAGAACCAACCGGTGATTAGCCGTGCTGTGACAGAGCGCGTGAGCGTAGTTTTCACTGGAAGGATGGAAGGTAGCCATTGACAACGGTGATCCACCAACACACAGCTTGCCATAGGAGGACGTGCGTGCGTGAATCAGAAGACAGAGGAAAGCAGAGATTCAAAGGACAAAGCATCTCCAAAACTCCAACATATTCTCCATTACTGCACAACAAGTAACTTTTAATTTATGCTCTACTGGTTACTCACAATTCAATTGATAAACATAATTGACTTCCTGACTAAGATTTACAAGATAACCATAGATTGCTTCAAACCAACAATCTCCGTGGGATTCGACCCTTACTCACGTAAGGTATTACTTGGACGACCCAGTGCACTTGCTGGTCAGTGGCACGCGTTGTGAAAAGTGTGATTCGTGATTCGTGCTACCAAGTTTTTGGCGCCGTTGCCGGGGATTGTTCGTGTTTGAACAACTGACGGATTATTTTGTTGCTTAGATTAGGAAAAATCTTCTCTTTTTTTTTGGTTTAGAGTCTTTTATTATTTATCCCTTGTTAAAACACTTTAAATTTATAGCTCAGTTAATTAGAACGTGGTGTTTATGTTCATGGTAATTGGCTATCATATTTTTAAAAAAAAAAAAACCTTTTTCAAAAATAATTTTTCTATTAATAAGGTCCCATAACTCATTTGGCTAGAACATTAATTTGATTGGGTTAGAATCTTTTATACTCTTTTTAAAACCTTCTTTTTCAAAAATAATTTTTCTATTAAATCCTGTGCCAAACTTTAATAAGGTCCCATAACTCATTTGGCTAGAACATTAATTTGATTGGGTTAGAATCTTTTATACTCTTTTTAAAACCTTCTTTTTCAAAAATAATTTTTCTATTAAATCCTGTGCCAAACTTTAAGTTTGGTGTTTTCTTGTTGATTCCCCTTTGATTTTCGAAAATTTTGGTTTGGTTTTCTAAAAATTTTAAGTTTGGTGTTCTTCCTTCATGTTCTTGTGTTCTTGTGAGTCTTCAAAGTGTTCTTGAGTTTTCTTGTGTCTTGATCTTAAAATTTTTAAGTTTGGTGTTCCTTGGTGTTTTCCCTCCAAAATTTTCAAAAACAAGGAGCATTAGATCTAAAAATTTTAAATCTTGTACTATCTTATTGTTTTTCTCTCTCCTCACTAAATTCAAAAATATCTTTTCAAAATATCTTTTCTAACTTCCTATCTTTTCAAAATTTGTTTCAACTAACTAACCAACTTTTTGTTTGTTTCTTAACTTTTTCAAAACTACCTAACTAACTCTCTCTCTCTCAAAATTTTCGAAAATATCTCCCATCTTTTTCAAAAATTTCTGTTTTTTTTAACTAATTATTTTTAATCTTTTTACGAAAAAAAAAAAATTTCAAAATTCAAATTCTTTTTAGTTATTTTATTTTATTTAAGTATTTACTTCTTATAAAATAAAATAAATAAAAAGATAAATCAGTCCAAGTTATATCCATATATCCATCATGGACATAAGTGGAGATGGACAGTCCAGGAGGACTTTGGGGTCATATTCTAACCCCTCTACTGCTTCGTATGGGATAGCATATGCATACCCTCCATTGGAGTTAGTAGCTTTGAGTTGAATCCTCAGCTCATTATCATGGTGCAGCAAAGTTGCCAGTATTCCGGTCTTCCACAGGAAGAACCTACAGAGTTTCTGGCACAATTTTTACAAATTGCTGACACAGTACATGATAAGGAAATAGATCAGGATGTCTACAGACTATTACTGTTTCCATTTGCTGTAAAAGATCAAGCTAAGAGGTGGTTAAATAACCAACCTAAGGCCAGCATAAGAACATGGAAACAGCTGACAGAAAAATTCCTGAATCAATATTTCCCTCCAAAAAGGATGACACAGCTAAGGCTGGACATCCAAGGCTTTAAACAAGGAGATAATGAATCTCTTTATGATGCTTGGGAGAGATACAGAGAGATGCTACGAAAATGCCCCTCTGAAATGTTTTCAGAGTGGGTTCAGTTAGACATCTTCTACTATGGGCTTGTAGAAGGAGCTCAGATGTCTTTAGATTACTCAGCTGGTGGGTCTATCCATATGAGAAAGACAATCGAAGAGGCTCAAGAGCTCATTGATACAGTTGCCAGGAATCAGCATCTGTATCTAAGCAGCAACCCTTCCATGAATGAAGAGGTTAAAACAGTAACTGCTGAATTCAGTACTGTAAAACAAGCTGCTGAATTCAATCAGCAATTAGATTTTCTAACAAAGCAGCTAGCTGAATTCAAAGACAGGTTACAGGAGACAAGGATAGTTAATATACATATGGAAGAACAGTTTAAGCAAACAAAGCAGCAGCTATCAAAGCAAATAGCAGAAGAATGCCAAGCAGTTCAATTAAGAAGTGGGAAAACATTAAATACCCCACCTCAAGGCATCAAAATTTCAAGAAATGAGCAACCCACCATAGATTCCCCTGAGGACAGTAAGAGCCCAGGGAAAAATAATTCTGGCACTAAAACGCCAGAAAAGGGGTGGAAGGCTGGCGCTGAACGCCCAGACCATGCCCAAAACTGGCGTTCAGCGCCAGAAACAAGGCAGGATTGGCGTTCAACGCTAGAAATGGGCAAGAATCTGGCGTTGAACGCCCAACAGGAGCACAGTTCTGGCGTTCAGGCGCCAGGAACAGACAGTGAGTTGGCGTCTAACGTCACTCCAGCTTCTGACTCTGGTACTCAATTGCCAGTGAGGGATCAGACACACACAAGTGCTGATAACAACCCCTCTAAAAAGGCTTCTTTAACCACTAAGGTTGAGGAATATAAAGCCAAAATACCTTATCCTCAAAAACTCCGGAAAGAGGAGCAGGATAAGCAATTTGCTCGCTTTGCAGATTATCTAAGGACTCTTGAAATAAAGATTCCTTTTGCAGAGGCACTTGAGCAAATACCTTCTTATGCCAAGTTCATGAAAGAGATCTTGAGTCATAAAAAGGAGTGGAGAGAAACAGAAAGAGTTCTCCTCACTGAAGAATGCAGTGCAGTCATTCTGAAAAGCTTTCCTGAAAAGCTTAAAGACCCTGGGAGTTTTCTGATACCATGCATATTAGAAGGTGATTGCACCAAGACAGCTTTATGCGATCTTGGGGCAAGCATCAACCTAATACCTGCATCCACTATCAGGAAGCTTGGCTTAACTGAAGAAGTTAAACCAACCCGGATATGTCTCCAACTTGCTGATGGTTCCACTAAATACCCATCAGGCGTGATTGAGGACATGATTGTCAGAGTTGGGCCATTCGCCTTTCCCACTGACTTTGTTGTGCTGGAAATGGAGGAGCACAAGAGTGCTACTCTCATTCTAGGAAGACCTTTCCTAGCAACTGGACGATCCCTCATTGACGTCCAGCAGGGGGAAATAACCCTGAGAGTCAACGATGACGAGTTCAAGTTGAACGCTGTCAAAGCCATGCAGCATCCAGACACATCAACAGACTGCATGAAAGTTGACCTTATTGACTCTTTGGTAGAAGAGATCAACATGGCTGAGAGTCTCGAATCAGAGTTGGAAAACATCTTTAAAGATGTTCAGCCTGATTTGGAGGATTCAGGGGACATGAAAGAGCCTCTGAACTTTCTTCTGAAAGAAGAAAAACCTCCTAAACCAGAGCTCAAGCCACTGCCACCATCCTTGAAATATGCATTTCTAGGAGAAGGTGACACTTTTCCAGTGATCATAAGCTCTGCTTTAAATTCACAGGAAGAGGAAGCACTTATTCAAGTGCTAAGGACACACAAGACAGCTCTTGGGTGGTCCATAGGTGACCTTAAGGGCATAAGCCCAGCTAGATGCATGCACAAAATCCTATTGGAAGATAATGCCAAACCAGTGGTTCAACCACAGAGGCGGCTAAATCCATCCATGAAGGAAGTGGTGCAGAAAGAGGTCACCAAATTACTAGAGGCTGGGATTATTTATCCCATTTCTGATAGCCCCTGGGTGAGCCCTGTTCAAGTCGTCCCAAAAAAGGGAGGCATGACAGTGATTCATAATGAAAAAAATGAATTGGTTCCTACAAGAACAGTTACAGGGTGGCGCATGTGTATTGACTACAGAAGACTCAATACAGCCACCAGAAAGGATCATTTTCCTTTACCATTCATAGACCAGATGCTAGAGAGACTAGCAGGTCATGATTACTACTGCTTTTTGGATGGCTACTCAGGCTATAACCAGATTGCAGTAGATCCCCAGGATCAGGAGAAAACAGCATTCACATGTCCATCCGGAGTGTTTGCTTATAGAAGGATGCCCTTTGGGCTATGCAATGCACCTGCAACCTTCCAGAGATGCATGCTCTCTATTTTCTCTGACATGGTGGAAAAATTTCTGGAAGTCTTCATGGATGACTTCTCAGTATATGGAGACTCATTCAGCTCCTGTCTTGATCACCTGAAACTTGTTCTGAAAAGATGCCAAGAAACCAACCTAGTTTTAAACTGGAAAAAATGTCACTTCATGGTGACTGAAGGAATTGTTCTTGGGCATAAAATCTCAAACAAGGGAATAGAGGTGGATCAAGCAAAAATAGAGGTAATTGAAAAATTACCACCACCTGCCAATGTTAAGGCAATCAGAAGCTTTCTGGGGCATGCAGGATTCTATAGGAGGTTTATAAAGGATTTTTCAAAAATCGCAAAACCTCTAAGCAATCTGCTAGCTGCTGACACGCCATTTGTGTTTGACACAGCATGCCTGCAGGCGTTTGAAACGCTGAAAGCTAAGCTGGTCACAGCACCAGTCATTTCTGCACCAGACTGGACATTGCCATTTGAGTTAATGTGTGATGCCAGTGATCATGCCATTGGTGCAGTATTGGGACAGAGGCATGACAAGCTTCTGCATGTCATTTATTATGCCAGTCGCATTTTAAATGATGCCCAGAAAAATTACACAACCACAGAAAAGGAATTACTTGCAGTGGTTTACGCCATTGACAAGTTCAGATCATACTTAGTAGGATCAAAAGTGATTGTGTACACTGACCATGCTGCTCTCAAGTATCTACTCACAAAGCAGGATTCAAAACCCAGGCTCATCAGATGGGTATTGCTTCTGCAAGAGTTTGATATAGAAATAAGAGACAGAAAAGGGACAGAGAACCAAGTGGCTGATCATCTGTCCCGGATAGAGCCAGTGGAAGGGACGTCCCTCCCCTTTCTTGAGATCTCTGAGACGTTCCCTGATGAGCATCTATTTGCCATTCAGGAAGCACCATGGTTTGCCGATATTGCAAACTATAAAGCTGCAAGGTTCATACCCAAGGAGTACAATAGAATACAAAAAAAGAAACTAATTACTGATGCAAAGTACTACTTGTGGGATGAACCCTATCTCTTTAAGAGATGTGCAGACGGAATTATCCGTAGGTGTGTCCCCAGAGAGGAAGCACAGAGAATCCTATGGCATTGCCATGGATCTCAATATGGAGGCCATTTCGGAGGTGAGCGAACAGCCACCAAGGTCCTCCAATGTGGCTTCTATTGGCCCACACTCTATAAAGATTCCCGAGAGTTTGTACGTAATTGTGACAGTTGCCAAAGAGCTGGTAACCTGCCTCATGGTTACGCCATGCCTCAACAAGGGATCTTGGAAATAGAGTTGTTTGATGTATGGGGAATTGACTTCATGGGACCTTTCCCACCATCATACTCAAACACTTATATTCTGGTGGCAGTTGACTATGTATCAAAATGGGTTGAGGCTATCGCCACACCCTCCAATGATACTAAAACAGTGCTGAAGTTCCTTCAGAAACATATCTTTAGCAGGTTTGGTGTCCCTAGAGTGTTAATCAGCGATGGGGGCACTCACTTCTGCAATAAACAGCTTTACTCTGCCATGGTTCGGTATGGAATTCGCCACAAAGTGGCCACTCCATATCATCCACAAACCAACGGGCAAGCTGAAGTCTCTAACAGAGAATTAAAGAGAATCCTGGAACGGACAGTAAATACCCGTAGAAAGGATTGGGCAAGGAGCTTGGATGATGCTCTGTGGGCTTACAGAACAGCATTCAAGATCCCTATAGGGACCTCTCCATACCAACTCGTGTATGGTAAGGCATGCCACTTGCCCGTGGAACTGGAACATAAGGCCTACTGGGCAACCAGATTCCTAAACTTAGATGCCAAATTAGCAGGAGAAAAACGATTGCTCCAGCTAAATGAGCTAGAGGAATTCAGATTCACAGCTTTCGAAAATGCCAAGCTTTATAAAGAAAAATCAAAAAAATGGCATGACAGAAAACTGTCATCTAGAATTTTTAAACCAGGACAAAAGGTCCTGTTGTTTAACTCTAGACTCAGGCTATTCCCCAGGAAACTGAAATCCCGGTGGAGGGGACCATACGTGATTACAAGTGTGTCACCATATGGTTATGTGGAGCTTCAAGATATTGATTCTGATAAGAAGTTCATTGTCAATGGACAGAGAATCAAGCATTATCTTGAAGGCAACACTGAGCAAGAATGCTCAAGGCTGAAGCTAGATTAAAAGCTCAGCAAGGTCCAGCTAAAGACAATAAAGAAGCGCTTGCTGGGAGGCAACCCAGCCATGGGGCAACAATCCTCTAAGCATTTTGCCCTATTTTTATTTTTATTTGTTTATATAAAGTTCACTGACACTAAGGTAAAGAATCATTTGCATAAGTTTACAGGGTTACAGAAGGAAGCTACACACAAAACAGAGATAGGGAGCTTACTGGCAAGAAAACGCCAGTAAGGATAGCTATCTGGCGTTCAACGCCAGAAAAGGGCAACAACTGGGCGTTGAACGCCCAGGAGGGCAGCATTTGGGCGTTGAACGCCCAAAACAGGCAGTGTTTGGGCATTCAAACGCCAGGATGGAGGGGAGGAGCTCTCCTTCTACCCATCTCCTTCTTTTTCTTTTGCTTGAGGACAAGCAAAGCTCTAAGTTTGGTGTGCTTATCCGTGATCACTAAGATCATGGCCCCTAAAGGAACTGAAGCGCCAGAAATTCTCTCTTGAAGGACCAAGCACCTCACAGACTAGAGGAACATCCACTTCCCAAACCTCAAGGTTGTTGAGTTCTAATCTTAGCCTTAACTCTGTGATAACTGTTCTTATTTTAATTTTACCTTAGGAGTCATATAGTAGTAATTAGTATCTATTTTGATTTTATCTCCAATTAAGCTATAGTTTATTTTTCTCATCATCATTAAACATGAATAAAATAGTAGATCTTTTGAATAAGAAGCAATAAAATCTCGAGTTTAAATAAAACAAATTCTAATTGGTTAAATGTGGTGGCAATGCTTTCTGTCTTCTGAATGAATGCTTGAACAGTGCATATGTCTTTTGAATTTGTTGTTTAAGACTGTTAAATATGTTGGCTCTTGAAAGAATAATGAACATGAGACATGTTATTGATAATCTGAAAAATCATAAAAATGATTCTTGAAGCAAGAAAAAGCAGCAAAGAACAAAGCTTGCAAAAAAAAAAAAAAAAAAAACAAAAAAAAAAAAACAAAAAAAGGGGCAGAAAAAGCCAATAACCCTTAAAACCAAAAGGCAAGGGCAATTAAAAAGGATCCCAAGGCTTTGAGCATCAGTGGATAGGAGGGCCTAAAGGACTGAAATCCTGGTCTAAGCGGCTAAACCAAGCTGTCCCTAACCATGTGCTTGTGGCGTGCAGGTGTCAAGTGAAAACTTGAGACTGAGCGGTTAAAGTCAAGGTCCAAAGCAAAAAGAAGAGTGTGCTTAAGAACTCTGGACACCTCTAATTGGGGACTTTAGCAAAGCTGAGTCACAATCTGAAAAGGTTCACCCAGTTATGTGTCTGTGGCATTTATGTATCCTGTAGTAATACTGGAAAACAAAGTGCTTAGGGCCACGGCCAAGACTCATAAAGAAGCTGTGTTCAAGAATCGTCACACTGAACTAGGAGAATCAATAACACTATCTGAATTCTGAGTTCCTATAGATGCCAATCACTCTGAGCTTCAATGGATAAAGTGAGATGCCAAAACTGTTCAGAAGCAAAAAGCTACTAGTCCCGCTCATCTAATTAAAATCTGAGCTTCAATCAAGAACTCTGAGATATTATTGCTTCTCAACCTATTAGTCTTCTATTTTATTTGTCTAGTTGCTTGAGGACAAGCAACAGTTTAAGTTTGGTGTTGTGATAAGCGGATATTTTATACGCTTTTTGGGGATAATTTCATATAGTTTAGAGTAGGTTTTAGTTAGTTTTTAGTCTAATTCTAGTAGTTTTTAGGAAAAATTCATATTTCTGGACTTTACTATGAGTTGTGTGTTTTTCTGTAATTTCAGGTATTTTTCTGGCTGAAATTGAAGGAGCTGAGCAAAAATCTGATTCAGGCTGAAAAAGGACTGCTGATGCTGTTGGATTCTGACCTCCCTGCACTCAAAGTGGCTTTTCGGGAGCTACAGAACTCGAAATGGCATGCTTCCAATTGCGTTGGAAGGTTGACATCCAGGGCTTTCCAGCAATATATAATAGTCCATACTTTGCACAAGGATAGACGACGTAAACTGGCGTTCAACGCCAGTTCTCTGCCCAATTCCGGCGTCCAGCGCCAGAAAAGGATCAAAAACTGGAGTTGAACGCCCAAACTGGCATAAAAACTGGCGTTCAACTCCACAAATGGCCTCTGCACGAAATCTCAGCCCCAGCACACACCAAGTGGGCCCCGGCACACCAAGTGGGCCCCAGAAGTGGATATCTGCATCATCCATCATAGTCCACTCATATTTTGTAACCCTAGGCTACTAGTTTAGTATTTAAACAACTTTTTGTATCTCATGACATTTCAGATCTAAACTTTGTATTCTCTGACGGCATGAGTCTCTAAACCCCATTGTTGGGGGTGAGGAGCTCTGCTGTGTCTCAATGAATTAATGCAAGTATTTCTGTTTTCCATTCAAACACGCTTGTTCCTATCTAAGATGTTCATTCGCGCTTAACTGTGATGAAGGTGATGATCCGTGACATTCATCACCTTCCTCAACCCATGAACGCGTGCCTGACAACCACCTCCGTTCTATATACGATTGAATGAGTATCTCTTAGATTCCTTAATCAGAATCTCCGTGGTATAAGCTAGAACTGATGGCAGCATTCATGAGAATCGGGAAAGTCTAAACCTTGTCTGTGGTATTCCGAGTAGGATTCAATGATTGAATGACTGTGACGAGCTTCAAACTCCTGAAGGCTGGGCGTTAGTGACAGACGCAAAAGGATAGTAAATCCTATTCCAACCAGATCGAGAACCAACCGGTGATTAGCCGTGCTGTGACAGAGCGCGTGAGCGTAGTTTTCACTGGAAGGATGGAAGGTAGCCATTGACAACGGTGATCCACCAACACACAGCTTGCCATAGGAGGACGTGCGTGCGTGAATCAGAAGACAGAGGAAAGCAGAGATTCAAAGGACAAAGCATCTCCAAAACTCCAACATATTCTCCATTACTGCACAACAAGTAACTTTTAATTTATGCTCTACTGGTTACTCACAATTCAATTGATAAACATAATTGACTTCCTGACTAAGATTTACAAGATAACCATAGATTGCTTCAAACCAACAATCTCCGTGGGATTCGACCCTTACTCACGTAAGGTATTACTTGGACGACCCAGTGCACTTGCTGGTCAGTGGCACGCGTTGTGAAAAGTGTGATTCGTGATTCGTGCTACCAGTTAGCCCCAACGTTAGCCCCCTAACTTGGAGGCTAACGTTGGAACTTGAAATTTCATCCCTGGCCATCCAACGTTTGTGCCAACGTTAGACCCCTAACTTGGAGGCTAACGTTGGCACATGAATATTCAAGGAAGAGGAGCAAAAGTTAGCCCCAACGTTAGCCCCCTAACTTGGAGGCTAACGTTGGAACTTGAGAAGATCTCCCCTGGGCACCAACGTTTGCGCCAACGTTAGCCCCCTAACTTGGAGGCTAACGTTGGCACATGAATTACAAAGAGAGAAGGGCCAACGTTTGCGCCAACGTTAGCCCCCTAACTTGGAGGCTAACGTTGGCACATGAATTACAAAGGGAGAAGGGCCAACGTTTGCGCCAACGTTAGCCCCCTAACTTGGAGGCTAACGTTGGCGCCACTAGCATACAAGGCAAGGCCAACGTTAGGGTCAAAGTTAGACCCCTAACGTTGGCACCAACGTTCATACCAGTAAAATGTGTTTGCTGCTATGAAAAGTTGGAGCCAAAGTTAGACCCCTAACTTTGGCTCAAACTTTTGGTCCAACTTTTGCTAACCTCAAAACCGGTTCAATTGGTTCACTTCGGTTCTTCTCCAAACTTCAAGAGCAATCAACCAAGGCCTCTTTCAACCCAATTCCACCAAGAGTAAAGGCCTAACTCAAGGCTTGAAGATCATTTTTGAAAGTGTATAAATAGGATAGAATTCAAGTTCTTCGGGGAGCTTTTCCTTTTAGAATTTTCATAATAGTTTTCGGAGAGCTTTTGAACTTTAATTTCTTTGCTTTCATTGCTTTCAATTTCAATTACACTTGTCTTGGATCTTGAATTGGAGAATTGAAGAAATTCTGTTTCAATCTCAATCTTGGATCTCTCTGTTTCTTTACTGTTAATTGAATTTCATTTCCGGTTAATTGTTCTTCATCTAATTTCTTGGCAATTTACAATTTCCTTGCAATTGTTCTTGTTGGATCTAGGAAGGCATTGAGATCTAGACTTGGTTTTCTAGTCTCTGGGTCCTGAGATCTAAATTTCCCATTTCAATTCCCTGTTTACTGCTTTTTCTGTTCATTTACTTTTCTGCTTCATATCCGGTTCAATCCCAATTCCCTTTTACTCTTCTGTCTGATGCAATTTAGCTTTTCCTTGTTTAATTTCTGCAAATCCACATCCCAATCCCCTTTACATTTCAAGCAATTTACATTCCTTGCACTTTAAGATTCCACAATTTACATTTCTTGCACTCTAAGTTTCTGCCATTTAATTTCTTATTCCTTAAGATTCAGCAATTTAATTTCCTTCACTCTTTACTTTCATGCAATTTACATTCTGCAAATCACAAATCACCCAACCAACACTCGATTCGCTTGACTAAATCAACCACTAAACTAAAATTGCTCAATCCTTCAATCCCTGTGGGATCGACCTCACTCCCGTGAGTTTTTATTACTTGATGCGACCCGGTGCACTTGCCGGTTAATTTTGGGTATTTTGGGAGAAATTTATTTTTCACCAAAATATCTCATCAGTTAACTAAGTGAAATTAAGATTCAATTTTCATTATCATTGATAAGGATAACTTGGTCTGGACTTCCAATTTCTAATACCTTGCCAAGAGTTTATGTTTATTGTTATTATTTTATTCCCTCTGCCATTGCTTTTCTAACTTTTTACCTTGATCCAAAAAAACCCCAAAACATACCTTTGCATAACCAATAATAAGAACATACTTCCCTGCAATTCCTTGAGAAGACGACCCGAGGTTTGAATACTCGGTTATCAATTTCAAAGGCGTTTGTTACTTGTGACAACCAAAATGTTTGTATGAAGGAATTTCTGTCGGTTTAGAGAATATATCTACAACGCGAATGTTTTTATGAAATTCTTTACTGGCAAAAATCCTAACGTCAAAATGGCGCCGTTGCCGGGGAATTGCAAACGTGTGCCTTATTATTGGTTATTGTAAATATTTTATTTTTGTTTGTTTATTTGTTTTTATTTTTGTTTTTATTTTTGTTTTTATTTTTTGCTTTTTCTTAAGTTAAGAGGTTATTGGTTTTTATTTTAAAATTTTTTCTTATCTTATCTTATTTTGAAATTCAAATTTCAAAATTCAAATTTAAAAATTTTAAAAATTCAAATTTAAAAAATTTTCAAATTTCAAAATTTCAAAAATTTAAATAACCTTTTAATTTAAATTTGTTATTTATTTTGTTTTTAATTTTTATTAATTACTATGAACTCTCACCCCTCTGGTTTCAAGTTTGATTCCAATGTTGTTGTTAAGAATGAAAACTATAATGAAAATAGGCATCAAGGTTAGAACAATCAAAAATGGGAGGAGCCACAAGGATTTGATCAACCCTCATGGCAACAACCACCTCCATTGGACTATCAACAACCATTCTGTGATGCATATCAAAGCAATGGCTATGGTGAGCGCTCTTTTGATTATCAACAACCACCACCATATGCCTATGAACCCCCTCCTCAACATAACTTTGGACCACCAAACTCACAAGCCCCTTTCCGCCATTCACCTCCATATGACCCTAACCCTCAACCACCATACCAACCACTTTATGAGCCATATGAACCATACATAGAACCACCCCAATTCCAACCCAATTACTCACAAGAACCACCACTTTAATATTCACCATCTCCATATCCATCAATCCAAGAGCACTATGATCCTATTTATGAAAGCCGAGTGCATCAAGAGACAAAGGATCGTTTCAAAGAAACAGTGGATCGATGTCAGGCAACCATTCATCAATTGGGGCAAGCAATAATGAGTCAATTAGCTTCCCGACGTTCGGACACTCAAGGAACCCCCATGGCTTCATGTGGACAATCTAATGAAGAACGTAGTATGAAGGAGATACTAGAAACTCCAATGAACAGTACGGAGCATGACTTTGTACTGGAACAAGTAGAGGAAGCCGGAATTATTGAAGAAGAAGAAGTGGTTGAAGACTTAGGAGATGCAGAACCTCCATGGGAAAGTCCAGTCATAGAACCCCCTTCCAAGACGTTTGAAATTGATGCTAAGGAGGGTGTACAACCTCCAAGGCATATCACAGTTAAAGACTTGGAAGAGGTTGATTAAGAGATGGAGATTCAAGAAGAAGAAGCACAACCTCCCATGCCCTTGGAAAGCAATGAAGAGAAGATTGAATTGGAAGAAAGCTACCAAGAGGAAGAGGTTAAAATTGAAGAAGCTTGCAAAGAGGTGGTAATTATCAGAGAAAAGTACAAGGGAGTGGAGCTTGCAATTTCATTAAAAATACCTCCCCCTAAGTTACCATCATCCTTCACAACATTCAAGTGGGTAAAATTCATATCCCTCAGCTTTCTAATTCCACTTGAATATGGGCTACTGGAGACGGATGGTCAACTTAGAACTCTTTGTGGCATTAAGAGTAAGAGGAAGATGGTCAGTGGTAAGAATTGTCCTGTAAGGTTCATTATGGTTGGAAGCTTTAAGTTTAAACGCAAAGGTTGGGATAAAGCTCAATTGAATGGGTCTAGGAAGTTGTTTGGACACTTCAGTGAGAATTCAGATTGCTTGCCACCCAGATGGAATCATGATGATCAACAAAAAAGTGGGTGTAAAAGTAAGATTTGGGATCCTGGAATCTGCTATGACATTTGTCACCCCGGGAGCCTAAGAATCTGTTTGCAGTTTCTTAAGTGCTTTACATGCTTAGTTTGGGACCCCGGAGGTTACTGGAGATACAAACATTGGTGGAGATTCCTGGATGAGTTCAAGCACAAGCCACCATAATAGAGAGCGCACCAAAGGTCCAACTTAAGGACTTTAACTAAAAGTGCTAGGTGGGAGACAACCCACCATGGTATAATCGTTCCTTTTTCATTTTTATTTAGTTTTGTTTGTTTTTGAATTTTATTTTATTTTGTTATATTGAACCTGGACTTTTGCATCACATTCATATTAACACTGCATTCTGCATTTTTCAGATTATAAAAAAAAAAAAAAGGATTTTCGCACGCGACGCGACAGCGTCGCCGACGCGTGTAAGGCCCACATCGGTTGGAGAGGGGAACGAAGCATGCCTTATAAGGGTGTGGATACCTCTCCCTAGCATGACGCATTTTGACGAGTGAGTGTGGGGGACTTTGGCTATCATCCCTATCATCAAAGGCAAAACCGTGAGGCCTTGTGTGCCAAAGCGGATAATATCGTGCTAGCGGGTGGTCTGGGCTGTTACAGATGGTATCAGAGCCAAAACCCGGATCGATGTGCCAGCGAGGGCGCTGGACTCCCTTAGGGGGGTGGATTGTAAGGCCCACATCGGTTGGAGAGGGGAACGAAACATGCCTTATAAGGGTGTGGATACCTCTCCCTAGCATGACGCGTTTTGACGAGTGAGTGTGGGGGGGCTTCCGCTATCATCCCTATCGTCAAAGACAAAACCGTGAGGCCTTGTGTGCCAAAGCGGACAATATCGTGCTAGCGGGTGGTCTGGGCTGTTACAGATGGTATCAAAGCCACAACCCGGATCGATGTGCCAGCGAAGGCGCTGGACTCCCTTAGGGGGGTGGATTGTAAGGCCCACATCAGATGGAGAGGGGAACAAAGCATGCCTTATAAGGGTGTGGATACCTCTCCCTAGCATGACGCATTTTGACGAGTGAGTGTGGGGGACTTTGGCTATCATCCCTATCATCAAAGGCAAAACCGTGAGGCGTTGTGTGCCAAAGCGGACAATATCGTGCTAGTGGGTGGTCTGGGCTGTTACAGATGGTATCAGAGCAGTCCTTCCTGTAGAGCCTGAGGAATGGACCGACTATGCTTTAGTTGCATACTCTGAGTGTTTGTCATGTATTAGGTCTTGTCGAATGACGAGAATTAGAGCTTTATGCACATGACGGTCTATTGATTTACGCTGATTAGTCTCGCATTGCATAATTCTTGGTATTAAGTTTGGCCGGCTTAATACTAGTGAATTATGTATATGAAAGCACTGATGGCTTATCATAGATGAAATCCGAGTTTTCAGTAAAGCGAATCGCAGGTTTTGGAAAAGTTGGAAACTATTTCTCGAGGCTATTCAGTTGTGTGTCTTGAATTTTGTTCGAGTGGACCTGTTCTTTTATATCCTATCTTGAAGTTCTTGTTTGCTAGTCCTTTTTGAAAAGTAGTTTGATTTTTCAACTCTATTCCTCTATCCATATGCATTCTTGTTTGACCTTAAGTGCATATGCTGGTTTAAGATCCTTGTTGCATCTATCTTCCTCTGTTTGAGTTCTTCTTGATTCAAGTATTCTTTGATATAGCCTTGAACTTGTCTTAATGTGCTGTGACTTTTAACTCCGGGTTTCGAGTTCATTCTTAGAGAACTTGTTGATTCAGTTTTTCTCTTATTTGACAGTGATTACAGCTAATTTTGAGATTTTTATAAAAATTGCTGTTGAATAGATATACACTTATCTATATGTGGAACTTTGAAGATTTCTTATACAGTTTAACAACTATTTATTTCTAATGCCTCGCCTGTGCTTTTACTGGTTTATGGAACTGCATTTACCTTAAATTAGAATTTGGCTTTCTAGTAATTTTACTATGGTTCCAATGCACATCTTCATTTGATTATGTATTTAGATATTTTTCAAAATTTTGAAAATAAAGGATTTACCACTTTTGTCTCGGTTGAGTTTCGTTTGATAAGCTTTACTTAACTTATTTTGAATTGAGTTTGATTTAGCATGCCATATGATTCATGCCATTGTTGTTCTTTTGAAAGTGTTGGACTCGTATCTTTCTTCTTATGAACGGACTCGTTCTCTCTTAAGCTTTCCATCTCCATGAATGTCATGTTTGACTTTGTTTTTAACTAACCTTTTACATCTTGTGCACATTACTATTGATCTTGGTTTTTCCTCTCTTGTAAATCTCAATCTTATGTGAGTCAGCTTGATTTGTTTCAATTTCATGCACCGTTTATCCTCTCATTGTCTTTACAAGAGTTTTTAGTCAAAGATTTATCCTTGAGAAATTACTAATGGTTGAGTTGTCTTTTTCTATGACTTTTGTATTCTTTTGAATCAATTGAAAGCTTGTTTGATGTCTCATGCCTAGTGGATCTTGTTTGAGCTATCTTGGTTTAAGATCCTATCTTGCATGGCTTGACTTCTTTTTAGTACATCTTAAACTTCTTGAATGTTCTTCTGAGATGGTGATTTCAAGAACACTTTTGGAGTCTTGTTTTGAACCTTTTAAAGAAGTTTCAAATTCTCTTGTAAGAAGTTTTAAACGGAATTTATTTTCTGTTGCTTGATTGAGAGTGAAACCATTATTCGATTTTGACAAAATTGTTCTTAAAGTTGGCATGCGCTATTTTAAATGAGGTTTTGGAGAGCTTCCTTGTTTAGTGGAAATCGGTTCGTTTGTAACGCACCACTTATTTTCTTTACTAAATTGTAAGCAAATTTCTACCTCGGAATTTCTTTTCTAAAGAGAGTTTAACTTCCTCTTACGTCCATGCTATAAATGTTATACACGCTTGTTTGAATATGAATTTTTAGAATTTTTGAACAAGCATTTGTTTACTTCCGAGTTTTTATGAACTGCTTTTGGTTAAGTTGTGCATCTAATTATCTTTCTAAGATATTTGAGGAAATATTTTAGCTCTTAGCGCTCTACATGATTTATTTCAACATGAAATTGTATTGAAGTAAAGCCACGATTGTGCTTTTGTTACTCTCTTGAAGGATGTTGTTGCTTAACCTTTCTTTTAGACTGCGAAGTGGTTTTTTCGCAAGTTTTGGTTCCTTTATGAACAATGTATTCGGAAGTACCTTTAATCGTGCTCTTGAGTTTTGTGAGCTTTGTCTTGGGTTTGATATTCCTTTTTGTAAACCTCCTACTTCTTCGACTCAACTTGAATTTGTTTCGAACTAAGGCGCTGGTTCTCATCTTATTAGTCCTATTGAATTTCTTGGATCCAAGGGTTATCTTTGGAGTGGTCAATTGGTTTATTTCTAGCAAACTCCTTTGCTTGAGTATCCTTGTTTATCTGGAATTGGGTACATTCTCTCAAATCTGAGTACTATCCTTGACATTCGACTCTCTTTTCTAAATCTTGTATCCTTCTGAGTAGACTCGAGAATTGTTTTGATATCATGTGCGACTTGTAGACGTAGTAACGCGATACGTTAGTTCTTTAAGACGTGATATGTGTATACGGAAGTTGAAGCGGTAGGTGTGCAACGTTATGAGTTGTGGGTGTTTTGTTCCTTGCGAACGGGTTTGCGATTGTTAGGCTTATGATTGGATATGGGGATTGTAAAGTGCTCGATGGAGTTGGAAGGTTGAAGCTTTGAGGTTGAGATGAGATTAGTATACGGATGCTGAGCACGTCGTTGTAACCTCATCCTGTTTTATAACCTTCAATGCCTTACCTTACTATCACATGTTTGACCCATGTCACCTTTTGCAATTGATCTTACCTTGTAGCGTTTGTTTTGCACTCACACTTCTACCTATGCATCCTTATGCATATGACTATCAAAGTATTTGAAAATCGTATATATGTTTAAATGATGAGATATTTTTGCTACTTCCCTAAATGTGTTCAAGGGTGAACTGTTATGAGATTTCTTTCGTCTTGTATCAATTTTCGAGGGCAAAAATTTTTATAAGGTGGGTAGAATGTAAGACCCAGAACCTTTGAAAAGTCTTTTTATGATCAAGTCTCAAATCATATAGAAATTTATAGCCTTAATTTCAGAAATTATTTTTATTAAAGATAATTAAGGCAAGTTGTGATTTATTGAATTTGAGACAAGTTATGATTTATTATCCAATTTTATAATTATTGGATTATTTTCTATATTCAAATTATAAAGTTGGTAGTTGTGAAATAATAAGGGTTTCTATATGATTTGGATTAAATAATTAATATTTTAAATATTAATACTGCTACTTTGAAAAATAAAGGATTTAATCATATTATTTATAATTATTGGATTTGAACATTTTATTGGAAATAAAATGTGAAATATGAGCAAGTGGTATTTCTATACATTATTATTGTTGGATTAAAATTTATATCTAATTACTATACTATCCCTACTTTTATTTGAAATTACAAAACTAACCCTATTACCCTAATTCTTGTTGTCTAAATTACCAAATTAACCCCCCAGCTAAACCCTAACCAGTTGCTCTCTTCCCCTAACCCAATCAGCAGCCGCAACCTCCTTATCCTGAACACAGACACTCAGCTCACTGAAAGGAAGAAAAATGAAAGTATGGGAATGAGAGAAAGCAAGGGAAGAGAGAGATCGGGAGCGAGCTGTAGAGGGAAGAGGGGAAAGGGGGGAGCAGCGCCGGTGGGTACCACAGGCGCCGTCGCTGCTGTTTGTTGCCATATGGGAGAGTGAGGGAGAAATGCAGGGCGAGAGGGAGAAGATTCGTGCGCCGTCGGAGTCGCTTCGTCACCGCCGTTGAGGTCCTCGCCATCGCCTTTAATGGAGGTCTGTGAACAGAGGGGAGGCACGCGAGGAAGGAGGACGCCGTCGCGAGGAGGAGTGTCGCCTCACTGCCGTCGCTGATGAGCGCAATCGCCGCCGATCTGGTCCGAGAGAGGGAGAACGTGAACAGAGGGCAAGACGGGGAGCCACTGCCGCTGTTTCCTGAACCCACAGTGCTCCCTATCGCCTCTGCCATCTGGAACCGCGTCGGACCGCCACGCGTGAGGAGCCAGGCTGTCGCTGCCCTTCCCGTCGCAGAAGAGAGAGCCCAAAGGAGAGAGAGAGGTCGCACGATGATGGAGGGTGGTTCCACCACCCTTGCTGCCGTGCCGTCAGAGTCTTCCGCCATGGCTGCTGGTCTCCTAGCTGCTGCTGTGGTTGGGGGTCTGCTGTGTATGGTCGCCGGAAAACCTTTCTGCCACCGGAGCTGCCCTGAAACACCATCGGAGTCTGACAGCGTCACTGCCAGAGTTCTGAGGCCACCGGAACCACCGCCAGAGGTTCTGGCTACTTCTGCCGTCGCCGGAAAAGTTGCCGGTAAGGGTTTCATTTGAGGTTTCTGCCTTTTTGGTTTTCGAGATGGTTTTGATGCTGTGCAGTTTTTATAGTTGATCCACCGGAGCTTCTGGCCGCCGCTGGAGCTGTTGCCGGGACCGGTTCGAAATCGCAACTGCTTCGTTTTGTTATTCCGGTAAGAAATTATGTTTTGAAAGCCCTACGTTAGTGTCCCGTACGTGTATTAAAGCCTTTACGGTATTAATGTTCTTAGAGTTTAGTAACTGAGGTTGCTCGTTGTAATTTAGAGCTGTTTATGTTGCTACGAAAATGTGTGGGGCTGTGCTTTGAAGCTGCCTTCGATTTCAAGTTGAGGCGAAAAGGGCTTATGAGGCATTTGGATTATGGGATTTGCGTTTTGAGGTAGGGGCGCTTTCCAAAAACTATAGTTTATTATTGGAATTATTACATATGGGTACTGATGTGAGATATTGTGTACTTGGTGATTGTATCTGCCTTATGTATCAATTGATTGACTCGAATGACTATGGATGTTGGTTTGGCTGAATTGTTGTGTGGCTTGTGAAATGTAATGTTTGAAGTTGATTCTTTAAATATTTGAAATGAGTTTAATCCGTTGAGGATTGGTTTGAATTGAGTCAATTATTTTGATGATGTGAAAGATAGAATGCTCTTGAAATTCAGCCTGGGTTGCTTTAATTGCTCTGGCTTTGATAAATGATTTATTGCTGAACCGATTCTTTAAAGCTTTATAAATGAGTTAAATCGGTTGATATTGAGTTGATTTTTGAAACGGTTTCCTTGAGGTATGCCATTAAGGCGACTGTTGGATTTAGCTTGCTTTTGAATTGATTTCTGGTTTGAGCTATTGAAAAGGAATGAGAAACGGTTTAGTTGGGACCCGAACCGGGTGGCAAAAGTCCAAGTTTTAGGGGAGGTACTGCCAAAATTTCTATAAAATCCGAGTCTTGATTGAAATGTTGTCTGGAAAATGATGAGTTAAAGACTTCTACTATTTTATTTGAATTATCGAGAAAAGGATGATTCATGCTTTCGAAATGAATTAATAAGAGGAAATTGTGATTTAGTCTTGCTTCTTAAGAAAGGCATTGTATCTCTTTCAGGAGAAGGTTATTTAGATGAAACTTGTGTTTTAAAGTTGTTTGGATGTGAAAAGGGTTTATGCCTTTGAATTTGACTTGGGGGTTTCAATTAAAGAAGTTTCAATGACTTTGAAAGAACCTGAATGTCTATTGACAAGTTTCATTTTGAAATGTTTTGAGAAAGGTTTTAAGTACTCTTTGAATTCTGAATTCTTGCAAGACTAAAACAATTTTGAACAGTTGAAACGTTCTAGAATTATCATGGGGGTTGAAGTTGGTTTTGCCTAAGTAAAGGAAACGGCTTTGAAAGAAGTAAATGATTACATGACTCGGTTTGGCTTAGATCCTATTTTCTTACTCAAATCAAAAAGCCAATGTTTTAATGAATTTAAATGAATTTGGCGAAATAAGTTATGTTATTCTCCCCTAAAGACTTGGGACTCTGCCGAGAAACTTTGTTATAAAATCCCATTGTGGAATGGGTGATTTTGATTGTTCCCAAATTGAATCTTTAACTTTCCATGGTTTTGGAAGTCTTGGAAAGAGGATGCCGAGAGCGGCTTTGTTTTAAAAAGGGAACTTACTTTGAGTAAATTTGGCTTATGAGCCTGAGATGATTTGAGAAATGAGATCTTTAAAGCCAAGGCTGAAAAGAGTTGAAATTTGATTTCAAAGTGAAATGGCTTGAGAAAAGTGATTTGAGGCTTAAATGCCGGTTTTATGAATTCGATGATGTTGAATGGTGAAAGTGCTGTTTTGTTATGGGCCGGAATGGCTGTGAATGATTATGAATAATGGCTGGTTCTAGATTGAACCGTGAGCCGGAATGGCTGTGTAAGATATTGATTTATGGCTAATTGCTGAATGAGTTGTGAGCCGTATGGCTGATTATGAATTATGAACTTAAGCCGAAGGGTTGTATTTATTGATAAATTGGCTGGTTCTGGATTGAACCGTGAGCCGGATGGCTGAGATGGATGGTGATCCATGGTTGAGTATAAATGCATGTATGCAATCAAATGAATTGTGAATTTAAGCCGGATGGCTGAGATGAATGTTGTATGCGAGTATGCTTGTGTTTTCTCTCTGGTTGTAAGGGTGACAGGGCACCGATACCCTCTAATGGCGACAGGGCGCAGATACCCTCTAATGGCGACAGGGCGCAGATACCCTCTAATGATAATAAAGTGCAACAGAGAGACTGTGTCCAGGTTAGCTACTGGACACGTCGGGTTGGCTTGGTAACCGACAGATGATATCATCAGCTACTAGGGACAGGCATGCATCATATGCATTTGTGTGACATTGGTTAGGTGTGCATATTATACTTGGTTTGCCTATGTGATTAATTGCTAACTGTTCTACTTGTAATAACTGTTTGTTTGTGCTTGAACTTCCTATCTGTGTTTGCATCTGGGACTCTGTTGGATTGTGGTGATTGGTTGTTGGTTGGATTGTTTGGACCTAGGGCCGTGGTTGGAAAGAGATGAACTGATGGTTGATTTCGGTTTTGTGTTTCTGGTTTGGAATAAAATTATGAAAGGCTATTTTGGTTCTGCATAGATAAACCGTTTTGAAAGGCTTTTGAGTTTTTGAGAATTGAATGGTTCCTCTTTCAGAAAAGATTTCCGACTTTACTTTTATTGTAAACCATTGTTTTTGAAAAGGAGGCATAAGACGGTTATTGATCACTGGTACGGTTTATACTCACGTATCCTATTACAGTAATTCCCAAAAACCCTCTACTGAGAACCCTTTCGAGGATGATGTTCTCACCCCCCCTACATTTTTCCCCTTTCAGGATATGGGCGCAGAAGTTACGAAGAGCTTATTTAATTGTTGTTGTGATGCTCTGTATTGTTTTAGCTATGGTTTATTGTACCCTCGCCTTTATCTTGATATAATCTGTAAGAGGGATAGGAATTGTATTGGATTATGGTTGTAATATTACTTATATATATGTATGTATATATATGGATGTACTCTTTATGAGTTTTGTAAGTTGTATGGTATTTATGGATGTATGATATCGGATGAAAGTATTTTTGGATCGGTATTGCGATTTAAAGTTTTAAAAAGGCTCATATTTTAGTATTAAATAATATAAAAGTCGTCGTAATGTCCGAACTATCAGAGTCGCACAGCCGGAAGTGTGAGCTTTGGTAGTTAGGGTGTTACATTATGGTATCAGAGCCAGAACCCGGATCGATGTGCCAGCGAGGGCGCTGGACTCCCTAAGGGGGGTGGATTGTAAGGCCCACATCGGTTGGAGAGGATAAACCACTATTTTATGGTTTATCTTGTGCTTAATTGAGTGGATTTTATCAACTCTTTACCCACTTATTCATACTATTTGCATGGTTTTACAATTTCTTCCCAGAATTTATGCTATGATTGAAAACATGCTTCTTTGATCTTATATTTGTTAATATTAATCCTCTCTTATTACCATTAGATGCCTTGATATGTGTGTTAAGTACTTTCAGAGATTATAGGGCAGGAATGGCTCAGAGGATGGAAAGGAAGCATGCAAAAGTGGAAGGAATACAAGAAGTTGGAGAAATTGCTAAGCTGTCCAGCCTGACCTCTTCGCACTCAAACGGCTATAACTTTAGCTACAAAGGTTCAAACGACGCGGTTCTAGTTGTGTTGGAAAGCTAACGTCCGGGGCTTTGATTTGATATATAATATGCCATAGTTGCTCTGACGCTAGGCGACGCGACCGCGTGACCCATGCGGCCGCGTTGCAGTGACGGAAATCAGCGTGTTTGAATTCTTCTCCAGCGAATTCTGGGCTGTTTCTGACCCAGTTTGCGGCCCAGAAAACACAGATTAGAGGCTATAAAGTGGGGGAATGCATCCATACATAGCAGACTCATATAATTCACTTCTCATGATTTAGATTAGTTTTGAGAGAGGTTCTCTCCTCTCTCTCTTAGGATTTAGGACTTCTCTTAGTTTTAGGAGTGACTCTCAATCCCAGGTTCTTTATTTTTATTTAATTTATGAACTCTTCCATGTTACATATAATTTTCTTAATTAATGTTATTTGAGGTATTTCAAATCATGATTGCTTTCTTTTATTTACATGATTACTACTTCCCATCTGAAGACATTTTTATTCCAGTGGATTTACTTTTTCCCTTTTGGTTTTGGTTAAGAAATCAGTAACTCAGGAGTTATCCCACTCAACAGCATAATTGATAATTATTATGTTACCAATTGAATTGAACTTCAATAATCCCAATCTTTTCTTAGGAATTAACTAGGATTTGAAGATCAAACTAATTAGTCACTTGACCTTCCTCTGCTTTAAGTAAGGGTTAACTAAGTGAAATTAAGATTCAATTTTCATTATCATTGATAAGGATAACTTAGTCTGGACTTCCAATTTCTAATACCTTGCCAAGAGTTTATGTTTATTGTCATTATTTTATTCCCTCTGCCATTGCTTTTCTAACTTTTTACCTTGATCCAAAAAAACCCCAAAACATACCTTTGCATAACCAATAATAAGAACATACTTCCCTGCAATTCCTTGAGAAGACGACCCGAGGTTTGAATACTCGGTTATCAATTTCAAAGGGGTTTGTTACTTGTGACAACCAAAACGTTTGTACGAAGGGATTTCTGTCGGTTTAGAGACTATATCTACAAAGCAAATGTTTTTATGAAATTCTTTACTGGCAAAAATCCTAACGTTAGAGTTCATTCTCAACAACTTTCTCTTGTTCATCCTCTTGGTCATCCGTCTCTTCATCAATGGGGTAGCATAGCTTGTTATGGTCTTTTTCTTGCACTTCCACTACCACTTCATCAATTACATCACATCGGAGCACAGAATGTTCCTCGGGAGGATGCTTCATGGCTTCTTCTAAATTGAACTTGATAGTCTTGTCTCCAACCTCAAAGAAATATGTGCCGGTAAAGGCATCTAACTTGAATTTAGAGGTTTGGAGGAAGGGTCTACCAAGTAGAATAGAGGATGAGCTTCTATTTTCTGTTGGAGGCATTTTAAGGATGTAAAAGTCAACCGGAAAAACAAGATCCTCGATTGCCACAAGTACATCTTCGGTTATTCCTATTACCGTGATCACACTTTTATTGGCTAAGGCAAACCTCATCGCCGACTTCTTTAATGTAGCTAAATTCAACCGCACATAGATAGAAAGCGGCATGATGCTTACACAAGCTCCCAAGTCACACATACAATCATGAAAAGTACGTCCACCAATACAACAAGACACCAAACAAGGTCTAGGGTCACTATATTTCTTTGGAATAGGTTCCATCAAGGAAGAAATTGAACTAGCCAAGGATAATATCTCCAATTCTCCTATCCTATCCTTGTGTGTACACAAGTCCTTCAAAAATTTTGTATACTTTGGAATTTGTTGAATAGCATCAAGAAGTGGTATGGTTACCTCAACCTTCTTCAACACTTGAAGCATGTTCAAATCAAATTCCGGTGTTTTCTTTGCTTTCTTCACCATGGATGGGAATGGAATAGGGATTGACTCATCCACTATGGCCTTCCTCTTGGGTTCCTTGAGGCTTACTCCTTCTTCTTCATGCCTTTTGTCTACCCCCTCTTCTTCATGTGGAGCTTCAACAACCACTTCTTCCTCATGGATGTCTTCCAAGACCCTTGGAGGTATCTCCTCCAATGTAGTTCCCGACCGTAGAGTGATGGCGTTAAGACCGCCGTTTGGGTTTGGTTAGGGTTAGAATGGAAGGTTAGAAGAGCTTGAGGGTTGGTTGGTGTTGTTGTTGGAGGTGGAGGGTTGGTTTGGCATGACCATATTTGAGAGCATGTTGGTGAGGTTAGCTAATTGAGCGCCCAAGGAATCGAATTGAGCCTTGTTACTTTCATCATGTTTTTCCATGATGGCTCTAAGCTCATCAACTTGATTGGTGATACATGGAGGAGTTTGGTTAGATTGTAGTCTATGGTGTGGTGCTTGGTACTTGGTGTAGTTGTTTTGGTTTTGGTTAAAGTAACTTTGGCTGGCTTGGTAGTTGGTATTGTTATGGTGGTATTGGGATGAAGATTGGTTGTTGTTGTGATGAGAAGAAGAGTTGTTCCATCTCTGATTTTGATTGTTCCCTTGTGCATTATCCCTCTACCCTTGATGTTGATTACTACCATGAGGGTAGTTATTTTGACCTTGAGGAGGATAGGGTGGACGGTTGTTGTAATTCACATTGGCCAATACAAGAGCATGTTCCTCTTGAATTTGATGGCATTGATCGGTGTAATGTGTGGTGCTAGAGCACAAACCACAAATCCTAGGAGGGCCTTCAATTTGAGCAACTGGAGGTGGGGCTTGGACGACTTGAATAGAGTAGTATTCCTTTTGATCCTTTTGTATTTGGGTGAGGATGGTAGTCATATCCCCAAGTGCTTTGGATAGACTTGATTCGGAAGGGGATGGTTCTACCACACACTTGAGAGGATTACTTCTCACCCTTGTATGTTGTGTAGCTTCGGCAACATCCTTTATCAAATTCCAAGCTTCTCCCTCTGTTTTGTTTTTTGAAAGGGAACCACCGCTAGAGGCGGTAAGCAATCTTCTATCTTCCACACAAAGACCTCCGGTGAAGTAGCTAATGAGCAAGTGAGTGTTCATTCCATGGTGTGGACAAGATTCCAATATCCTCTTGAACCGAGACCAATACTCATACAAACTCTCTTGGTCTCTTTGCATTATACCCGAAATCTCCTTCCGTATGTAGTCGGTCTTCTCCGGTGGGAAAAATTTATCTAGAAACTCTCTTCTCAAGAAATCCCAATTGGTAGCAATTTCATCCGATAGCGAATAAAACCATGTCTTTGCTTGCCCTTCAAGAGAGAAAGGGAAGGCAAAAACCATGATAGCCACCTCATCGGCCCGTGCCTTCGAGCCGTAGAACAAGCAACTTGAAAATCCTTTAGATGTCGGATGGGATCTTGACCTAGCAACCCATGATACTTAGGAAGCAAATTTATCAAGCTACTCTTCAACTCAAAGTTTGGATCAAGGTTAGGATACTTTGCTTGCAACGATTGGAGTATGATATCCGGAGCTCCTTGCTCATGCAAAGTGATTCGGCGTGGCTCCGCCATGTGTGGCTCACCTGTATGATGCAAAGATGTATTAGTAGTGCCAATAGAAGAATAGGAAGTAGCGGACTCCAAGTCACTCTTGGTGCCGTCTAGTGATTCGATATGTCCCTCAAGAGAGGCCAAAGTACTAGCCGTATAATCCAACCGCCGTCTAGCTTGCCGAGTGTGTAACAAGGTTCTTTCAATCTCGGGATTTCGGCTAAGCTAGAATTTGGTTGAGACCGAGTCATCAAACTTGAGAGTCATAGCACAAATATAAAAGGAATCTAAACTATAGCTAAGTATTTAAAAGCAAACAAACTATCTATAATATTCACATATTCACATAACCAATATTAAGGCATATGTTGCAACCATTCCCCGGCAACAGCGCCAAAAATTTGATAGCGTGCCCCAAGGGTATCGTCGGTAAAGAATCTTTCAATAAAGTTGCGTTGTAAGTATAGCTCTACCAACAACAATCCTCGAGGATCAAATTTAGAGAGGGATTTGGTTGTCACAAGTTCAACCCCAATAGAAATAACCAAAGTATTCAAACCTCGGGTCGTCTCACAAGGAATGGGAAAACATGTGCTTCAATATTGGTTAGAAATCTGGGGTTGTGAGTTTTGAGCAATAATGTAAACTAAGAATCTTAACAATCAAGCAATCTTAAAGTGCAAGGAACTAATTCAAATAACAAAGCAAGATGTGAGCAATTCCATACTAACAAGGTAACATCCAGTATAATTCTATTCTAAACTAAGCAATTAACTATAACTAAAACAAGTAATCAAGAATTTGGGTTTTCAAATATGAATGATAAAAGCAACTCTTGGCTAGGCATGGGAATTGGGGTCACCATCCTTTTCTAATAACCATATCTTGACAATTATGAGGAACCAAACTCATTAAGTCTACTTCTGTACTTGAAGTATGTTAAATGGTTTGGTCAACATCAACCCATAAGGTCTAACCTCACTACTAATTAACCTAATAGTAGACTAGTGTCAATGGCTATCAAATTGACCACTAAGGGTTCCCAAATCATCAAATTCATTAGACCCAATGACTCAAGTTTACCCAATTCCCTTAGCCTAGGCCAAGAGTGAAAAGAACTACTCCATAATCAAGGTAAACAATATATTAATCACTTGGTAAGCATTAACAAAAGACATGTTCAAATTGCAAGTAAATTGAAATTAACAATTACCCACTAACAATTATCAACATACAATCACTAAAACAATAAAATTAATCATAGAAATCATCAATGTAACATCAACAAATCAAGATTCACAACATTCATGAAATGGGTATAAAATAACAATTGACAAGAATTCATGAAACTAACACAAGATCTAAGCAAAATTAAACTAAGGAATTCAAATTAAACAATTAAAACTAGTAATTAACAAGATCCAATTCAGAATTCAACAAGGAAAGATCAAATTAAAGCTAGATCTAGAGAAGAACAAAGGTTTCTCTCTCTAGAAGAACAAAGAACAAAAAACTAGCTAAAAATATGTCTTAGTGTAAAATGAATAATCCCCCCTTTCCCCTAGCATCCTTGGGTCTTTTCCATGCAGAAAGAGCTTGATTTTGGGCCTCATGAGCCTCAGAAATTGTCAGGCACGATTTCCTTTAATGAGGTCACGTGCAACTTCCCGTGCGTGCGCGTCGATTGCTTTTGTGATCCACGCCGCGCCAAGTGCACGTGCGCATCGGTGGAATTTTTCTGACCCGCGCGGATGCGTCCATCCTTGCGCGCCGCTTCCAGCTATCTTCATCTACGCATGCGCGTGAAGTGCGTATGTGCGCCAATGCTGAAGTTTCCAAAATCCTAAATCTTCATGTTCCTTCCTCTTGTGCATGCTTTCTTTCTCTCTTCTAGGCCATTCCTAC
Source organism: Arachis hypogaea (assembly GCF_003086295.3). Lineage (NCBI taxonomy): Eukaryota > Viridiplantae > Streptophyta > Magnoliopsida > Fabales > Fabaceae > Arachis > Arachis hypogaea. The sequence continues at coordinate 63,889,150 of NC_092049.1, read as the reverse complement.
CTTATAATTCCTGAAATCACTCAACAAATACATCACGGCATCGAATGGCAATAGAAGAGGATTAAAATATAGTAATTTCAAGGCAAAATAAGCATGTTTTTCATCATGGAGCAATATTAGGAAGAGAACACAAAATCATGCATTTCTTATGAATAAATGCAGAAAATATTGACAAAACCCCCTAAATTCTACACAATATAAACCACAAAATTGGGGTTTATCAAAGAGGAAGAAGATCCAACTCAAACCATGGAAGGAGAAGCATAGAACCACCATGAAGAAGCTGTAGGCTCCTACATAAATCCCAATCCTGGAAATTGTGGGAGTAGCATCTTGAGACCCAACATACATGCCAACAACTTTGAGCCCAAGCCACAGCTCATCACTCTTATTCAGAATAATTGTTCCTTTGGAGGAAATGCTCAAGAAGATCCCAGTCAACACCTAACCACATTCTTGAGGATTTGTGACACTGTGAAGTCAAATGGAGTTCGTTCAGACACTTACAAACTACTCTTGTTCCCTTTCTCTCTTAGGGACAAGGCATCAAAGTGGCTGGAATAATTCCCTAAAGAAAGCCTCACAACTTGGGAAGATGTTGTAAACAAGTTTCTAGCAAGGTTTTACCCTCCACAAAGAATCAATAGGCTGAGAGCTGAGGTCCAAACATTTAGACAACAAGATGGAGAGACTCTCTATGAAGCATGGAAGAGATACAAAGACTTGACAAGGAAGTCCCCTCCAGACATGTTCAATGCGTGGGTACAACTGCATATATTCTCTGAGGGGCTGTCATATGAATCTAAGAAAGCTCTAGACCACTCTTCAGGAGGGTCCCTGATGACAAGTCATCTTAGGCTAGTTTCACATGCCTTTTTCATTAGTTTTTACTTGGTTCTCATGCATTTTTAGACAACAAATAAAGTGTTTGAGTGAGAATTTCATGCTTATCTTGATTCAATCAAACATTGGTAATTTTATGCATTTTCATTGGATTTTATACAAGATTTAGTTGATAATATGAATGATGCAAGATTTGATGATTATGCCAAAGCTTTGATGTATTTGTTTGGCTGATGATAGGTGAAAAGATGAAGGAAAAGAAGTAGAAAGCACAAAATAAGCTCAAAGGAAGAACCCTGGACATATTTTTGAAGTTTGAGCATGCTTGGAGCTTTAAGCCATGCTTTTAAAAGCATGGCCCATGATTTAAAAGAGGAGGGCACTCTTGGCGCGAAAACCCCACGATGCGCACGCGTACAAGACGCTTACGCGTCGGGCAAGGTCTTTTAAAGACCCACACGTACGCGTGCATGACGCGTACGCGTGGATATGATCAGCGCTCGTTCTCAAAGAGAACACTACGTTCACTAAATGAGCATTTTCGGGCAGATTTGAACTTGGAGGCAAAGTTTTGCAATCGACACGCACGCGTCAATGGAGAACCTGGGATGAAACATGCGCACGCGTGGCTGGTCCTAAAGCATGGAATTGAGATTTTACTACCCATGTGCACGCGCAATACACGTGCACGCATGGAGCAGTGTTCATTAAGCAAACGTAGCGCTCATTAAGAGAACGCTGCAAAGGACGCGTACGCGTGGGTGAAACGTATGCGTCGATGGGCGAAAATACAAAAGCACACATGATAAACCACTATTTTATGGTTTATCTTGTGTTTAATTGAGTGGTTTCATCAAGTCTATACCCACTTATTCACATGAATTGCATGATTTTACAATTCCTTCCTAGCTTTGTTCTATGGTTGAAAACTTGCTTCCTAGCGATATTTAATTCGTATATTTTAAATCTCCTTTATATCATTCGATGTCGTGATCCGTGTGTTAATTGTTTTAGGCTTTATAGGGTAGGAATGGCTTAGAAAATGGAGAGGAAGCTTGCAAAAATAGAAGGAACACAAGAAACTAAGGAGATAACCAGCGAGCATCGACGCGCACGCATGGCTCGCGCATGCGCGCGGCATGGAGAAAATTGCAGTGACGTGTGCGCGTGCCAGACGCGTACGTGTGGATTGGAGTCTGCACAAAAGACGCGCACGCGTGGACGATGCGTACGCGTGACAAGGAAATTCGCTGAATGACGCGCACGCATGATCGACACGTACGCGTGACCTGCGCGATCTGTAGAAATAATAGAAAATGCTGAGGGCGATTTTGGGCGGCGTTTTGACCCAGTTTTCGGTCCAGAAACATAGATTAAAGCCAGGGAACATGTAGAGACTCAACACACATTCTAATTGGGATAGTTTTAGGTTTTTAGATTTGAATCTAGAGAGAAATTACTCTTCCTCTAGGTTTTCTTTACATTCATAGTTTATTAGTTTTATGCTTTTGGATATTGAAGAGTCATCACCTCTGTTGAAGATACTATTGTAGTTTGTTTCCTTACTTGCTCTTTTATTTATTCCATATTCTTAATTCTTGTTTGGAGTGGTAATTGGATTATTTTCATGGATTGTTAATGCAGAGGATTACTTTCACTTTTAATTAATTTTGAATCTCTATTTTATTTAAATTATTATGTCTCTTTTCTATTCTAAACTCCTAATAACGAAGATGGTATCCATGTCAATAGAGTAGATTTCCTACTTGACATGGGGGTTGATTAAGAGGAGACACTTGAGTTGGAATGCTCAAGTGGTTAGTTAAATTGGAAGTTGTTGGCTAATTCTGTATTTACTAACGCTAGACCTTCCCAAGGGAGAGGACTAGGATTTGCGAATAAGAGTTAGCTCAATCACTTGACTTTCCTTTATTAGTAAGGGTTAACTAAGTGAAAACAACAACCTCTTTATACTACACTTGAGAGAATTCCAACAAGGACAGAACTTCCAATTAATCTTTCCCCCAGTCAAGGCTTTTTATTTTGAATAATATAAATTCCTTTTAATTTACATTGCACTAAATTACAATTGTTTAATTTCTGTTATTAAACTCTCAAAATTCTCGAAAAACTCCTAATTGATAACTTAGCACCATTTCTAGCAACTCGTTGGGAGACGACCAGGGACTTATACTCCCAGTATTTTTATTCTAAATTTTGTGACAACCTTTCTAAATTGATGAGACAGATTTTAGCAACGCTGTTCTTATATTACAATCTCTTAATTGGCCTAATTTCTGCCACGCATGAATTTTTGGCGCCTTTGCTGGGGAGTTGCAATTGTGTGCTAGATTGTTAATTAGTGTACATATTTTATTTTTATTTGCATATTTTATTTTGTTTTGTTACCATGAGCTATATATTTCTTTCATCGAATGACGTGTTCATTGCTTGATCCGAGCTTAGCCGCATTTGATCCTGAAATTGAAAGAACTATTTTACATATTAGGTGAGCTAGACGTCGGTTAGCCTCTGAGGGTGGTGAAGTGATTGTTATCGATTCACCAGTCTCATCTGAGGGCGAATATGAACCGTCATCCGGGAGCAAAACAAGCTCCTTTACTACTGATTCAGTTGATTCACGTGCAGATAGAATGGCAGCACCAAAGAGGATTACTCTCCAGGAAGCTGGAGCCCCAGATTTTACAATGCAGCCGTATCAAGTGCATCATCCAACTCTGGCTGCAGATTTTGAACTGAAGACTTCAGTAATCAACTTGATGCTAAAGTTTCATGGCTTACCTGCTCAGGAGCCCATCAAGCACCTCAGGGATTTTCAGACAGCCTATTCTACTGTTAGGCATTAGGGTGCAAATAAAACTTCTATTCTGTTAACTGCCTTCCCATTTTCTCTTGAGGGAAAGGCGAGGGAGTGGTACTACTCCCAACCTGAAGCAACTGTTACTAACTGGGATATGCTCAGGAGAGAATTTTTGGAAAAATACTTTCCAGCTGAAGTTACAGACAGACTGAGGAAAGAGATCTCCTGCATTGTTCAAGGTGAATTAGAAACTCTCTATGAGTACTGGAAGTGCTTTAAGAATCTTCTAGACGCTTGGCCCCACCACATGATTGACAGGCTAGTGTTGATCAGCTATTTCACTCAAGGCATGAAGCCTCGGGATAAAACTACACTAGATGGTACTAGTAATGGTTCTCTGAAGAAGTACAAGACCGCAGATGAAACATGGCAACTGATCAGCGACTTAGCTGAGTCCACCAGGAATTACATGCACAGGAGCAGCCACTCAAAAGCTGTTGCAGAAGTTTCCTCTAGCACTGAGACTTCTGCTCTTACACAGAGTATATGTGAAATGACCAACCTACTGAAGTAATTGCAGTTGAATCAACAACAACAAGCTTAGCCTTCCCCACCACAACAAAGCCAACAGTTAGTTCCCCAAAGAGTATGCGGAATATGTGCTGATTATAGTCATTATACTGATGAATGCCCGTAGCTCCAACAAGAAGACAATACTGTGGCAGCTACTCATAACTTCTATGACTGCCCGAATCAAGGATACAATCAACAAGGCGGCAACTACAACCAAGGTAGAAACTATAACCAAGGATGGCAGGACAACTCCAACCAAGGTTGGAAGGATAATTCCAACCATGGCTGGAGGGACAGCTATAACAGAGGAGGCAGAGACAACCAAGGAAATCAAAGGTGGAATAACAACAACAGACAGCAGAATCAGAACCAGCCTTACAGAGCTCCTCACCTAAGACAGTGACAAGGACCCTAGCATAATCAACAACAAGTCCCACAGATCACTTATCCTACTTCCTCATCAAATGATGAAATACTTTGTTCTCTTGCACAAGGACAACAAGACATGCAGACTACACTGAACTCAACTCTAAATGGTCTGAATGCCACATTACAAGCTCTTGCCGCCCGGATAGATTCATTACCTACTTCCACTAACCAACCTTTAAGCTCTAGTGGAATTCCTTCTCAACCTTTACCTAACCCCAGGGGTGGTATCAATGCCATCACTTTGAGGTCAGGAACCACATTGCAAGAGTGGAACCAAGAGGAGCCAAGCCCACAAGTACACACCCCAGTTGAGGATATGGTAGAAGTGGAAGATGCTGAAGAGGAAGAGGAGGTACAAGACAAGATTGACGAAGAAGTAGCTCAGTAAAGGAATGGACCACCAAAGGATGCAGAAGCTGCAAGTGGCGCCATCCCTGTTCCATTTCCACACCTTGCAAGGAAGTCCAGAAAGCAGATGGAACTTGATCCCAAAATGGTAGAAATTTTCAAAAAGGTTGAGGTAACTGTTTCCCTTTTTGATGTTATTCAGAAAGTAGCTAAATATGCAAAGTTCTTGAAGGATTTATGCATACACAAAGATAAAATTAACGAATTAGAAACTATTTCTTTAGGTAGTTCTATATCTGCTTTAATGGGAGGTATACCTGAAAAATGTAGTGATCCAGGTCCATGTATGGTTAACTGTACCATTGGAGGTATAATATTTTCTGATTGCATGTGTGACTTAGGAGCGTGTGTTAGTATAATGCCATTGTCTATATATGATACTTTAAGGCTCCCTCCCTTAAAATGGTCGGCAGCTCATTTTGTGTTAGCAGATAAAAGCATTATCATAGTAGTCAGAATTGCTGAAGATGTATTAGTGAGCATTAAGGGGCTCACATTTCTTATTGATTCTATATCCTGGAAATGCCCCCTAATGACTCAGGAAGACCATCATCAATCCTGCTTGGAAGACCATTCCTGAAGACCTCGAAGTTCAAGCTGGATGCATTCTTAGGAACTTACTCTATTGAGATAGATGGCAGAACAGTGAGTTTTAGTTTAAATGAAGCTATGAAGCACCCTCCGGAAGATCATTCTATCTTCCAGTGCGACAACATTGATGAAACTGTAGCTGAAGTTCACCAAGAAGAAGTAGAAGAGAAGCATATGGAACAAGGTCCAAGTGTGGGGACACCCTCTAAACATAATGAAGACACCTTGCCATTATCACTAACCCGGATGATCCAGAGCCTAGCCATGAGTAGAAATTAGAATTGAAGCCCCTTCCTCCACACCTCAAGTATGCTTACCTTGAGGATAAACAGAAGTTCACAGTTATCATTGCAAGGGAACTCACTTCCCAACAGGAAGAGCAACTGCTCATTGTGCTGAGAAAGCACAAGAAAGTAATTGGGTGGAGCTTGGTGGATATAGTAGGTATCAGCCCTCAAGTTTATGAGCACATAATATATTTAGAAGAGGAATCAAAGCCTGTCCGTCAACCCCAAAGAAGATTGAATCCCACCATCTTAGAAGTTGTCAAGAAAGAAGTAAGCAAGCTACTTGAAGCAGATATCATTTACCCCATCTCAGACAGTGAATGGGTCAGTCCAGTACAAGTGGTGCCCAAGAAGTCTGGAGTCACAACAGTAAAGAATGAGCATGGAGAGCTCCTGACAACTAGAGTGCAGAAGTCATGGAGGGTTTGCATTGACTATAGGCGTCTCAACCAAGCTACTCGCAAAGATCATTACCCCTTGCCATTTATTGATCAGATGCTTGATCGCCTATCAGGTAAATCCCATTATTGCTTTTTAGATGGTTATACATGCTACTTTCAAATTCATATAGCTCCTGAAGATCAGGAGAAGACTACTTTTACATGTCCTTTTGGAACGTATGCATAAAAAGGATGCCTTTTGGCTTATGTAATGCACCTACTACTTTCCAAAGATGCATGATGAGTATCTTCTCAGATCTTATTGAGAACTGTATGGAAGTATTTATGGATGATTTTAGCATTTATGGCGATTCATTTGACCTCTGCCTGGATAGTTTAGCTAGAGTATTAGACAGGTGTGTTAGATCAAACCTTGTATTGAATTTTGAAAAATATCATTTTATGGTAAAACAAGGGATTATTCTAGGACATGTTGTCTCCAAAACTGGTATTTCAATAGATCCAGCAAAGGTATATGTCATCTCTAGTTTACCTTACCCCTCCTCCGTAAGGAAACTCCGTTCGTTCCTAGGCCATGCAGGTTTTTACAGGAGATTCATTAAGGACTTCAGTAAGGTAGCATTACCTTTATCCAGACTGCTGCAGAAAGATATTGAGTTGAAGTTCAGTGAGGATTGCATGCAAGCGTTTGATAAGCTGAAGATCGTCCTCACTCAAGCTCCGATTGTGAGAGGACCAGACTGGAGCCAGCAATTTGAAATTTTGTGTGATGCCTCCAACCATATAGTAGGAGTGACGCTGGCTCAGCGCGAAGGTAAGGATCCTTTCATAATTACTTATGCGTCTAAGACCTTAGATGCTGCTCAGTCTAATTACACTACTAATAAAAAAGAGCTCCTTGCTATTGTTTTTGCTCTGGATAAATTTTGAGCCTATTTACTTGGTACTAAGGTAGTAGTGTACTCGGACCATGCAGCTCTAAAATATTTATTAGCTAAAAAAGAGTCCAAACCAAGGTTGATACGTTGGATACTGCTGCTGCAAGAATTTGATTTAGAAATTAAGGATAAGAGTGGTAACCAGAATTTAGTGGCAGACCACTTGAGCCGCCTTGAGCACATTAAGGATGACTCCACTCCTATAAATGATGCTTTTCCATTTGATAGCTTACATGCAGTATTTGAAGTAGTTCCTTGGTATGCACCTGTAGCTAATTATCTAGTTAGCCATACTTTCCCTCCTAATTTTACCAAGCATCAAAGAGACAAGCTGAAAAGCGAGTCTAAATATTATATATAGGATTATCCATATTTATGGAGGTGTGGTGCTGACCAGGTAATTAGAAATCGTGTGCCTCGAACAGAATTCCAGTCCATTTTAGAGGCCTGCCACTCTTTTGAGAGGGAGGAAATTTTGGCCCTCAAAGAACAGCTAGAAAAATCGTAGACTGTCGATTCTGGTGGCTTACTCTTTTTAAAGATGCTGTTGAATTTTGTAAATCTTGTTCCCCATGCCAAAGGTTTGGTAATATATCCAAGAGGGATGAGATGCCTCAACAGATTATGCTTTTCTGTGAAATTTTTGATGTTTGGGGCATTGACTTCATGGGTCCATTTCCAAACTCTAATGGTTACCTATATATACTGCTAGCTGTAGATTATGTTTCTAAATGGGTGGAAGCAATTCCTACTCATACTGATGATGCTAACACTGTTGTTTTCTTTGTTAGAAACCATATTATTTGTCACTTTGGATCACCACGAGCAATCGTGAGTGATCAAGGCACTCACTTTTGTAACAGGAGACTAACAGGATTACTGAAGAAGCATGGGATTGTTCATAAAGTAGCAACAACTTATCATCCCCAGACCAGTGGACAAGCAGAAGTGTCTAACAGAGAAATAAAACGCATTCTGGAAAAGATAGTAAAGCCTCATAGGAAAGACTGGTGTGCCAGGCTACAAGATGTACTCTGGGCATATAGAACAGCGTACAAGACACCCATTGGGATGAGCCCCTTCCGCTTAGTGTACGGAAAGGCTTGCCACCTTCCAGTAGAGGTGGAACACAAGGCTTTCTGGGTTGTAAGGGAATGTAACATGAATTTGAAGAAGCTGGTGCTGAAAGGAAGCTGCAACTAGTAGAATTAAAAACCTTCGCCTAGAAGCATATGACAACTCCAGGCGATACAAAGAGAAGATGAAGGCTATCCATGACAAGCACATTAAAAGGAGAGAATTCAGACCAAGGGAGTTAGTTCTTCTTTATAACTCCAGACTGAGGCTTATGCCAGGTAAATTGAGATCAGGATGGGAAGGTCCCTATAGAGTAGAGAAGGCAGAGCCATACGGAGTCTTTCACCTGTGTCATCCTTCTAGCTCCAAATTCATAAAGGTCAACGAACATCGCTTAAAGCTTTATCATGGAGAAAAGATGAAGGATCACAAAGAACTAGAGGTTTTCCTCTTGGAAGACCCACCAACAGAAGTAGAATGAGCCTGAAGACCGTCCAACTTAAGGACGTAAAAGCAAAGTGCTAGGTGGGAGACAACCCACCATGGTATGATCGTTTCGTTTCAGTCTTAGTTTTATTTTACTTTATTCTATTTTGTTTTGTTATTGACTCTTCTCATAATCTCTGCATATAGCCGGCATTTGCATTTTCATTCTGCGTATAAAAAAAAAGCCTGCAACGTGCAAGCGTCCCTGACGCGTCCGCGTCATAGGTGCTTTCGAAACAAGAAGAAAAGAAGCAGAGAGTTACGCGGGAGCGTTGCTAAAGGCGTGCCTTAGGCACAAAACACGCCCACACATACGCGTCCGCGTCAATTGCAAAAACAGCCTTCCATGCGTGCGCATCACCTACGCGCACGCGTGACCCTGCGAACTCGACGTAAATAGGTGTATGGCAGAGAGTTATGATGGAATAGGGCTGGAATTGTGCTGGAAGCACAAGCCCTATCACGTGAACACGTGCTCCATGCGGCCACTTTAGTTTTCAAAATAAGGCCATTCACACGTGCGCGTCACCCTAATTTTTGCCAATATGCAAACGAAATAGAAAGTTGTGCGTACGCGAGGCTGCTCTCGCACCAATGCCACAGTTTATTTCACGCGAACGCGTGACCCACGCGTCCGCGTCACTTAAAAATAGCGCCACCCAGGCGAACGCGTGCTCCACGCTCACGCGTCGCCTGCGCCACATAGCTTATCCAGATCAGCGCCAGATATCTTATCTTTTCTTCCCCAATCCTAATTTTTTCTTCCCCTTTCTTATTTCTTTCTTCTTCCTTCTTCCTTCTTTATTCTTTCTCACTTTTTACTTTCTCCCTCATTCTTTTTCACATCCATTATCAAGGTTCTTTTCTTTCCTTCTTCCCTTTTTTACTTTTCCATTATTATTTTTATTTTTATTTATGTTTTCTTCTTCTTTTTCTTCTTCTTTTTACTTTTATTATTTATGTTTTCTTTCTCTTTCTTTTTCTTTTTCTTTTTACATTTTTTTTATTGGTGTTAGACATTAAATTGGGTAATTATTTTCTTCTATAATTGCTTGTGGATTATTTAGAATTGTTTGACAATTAATACTACTTCTTAAGTGTTTCTTGCATGTTGAATTTAATACTTTCGATAACATATTTACCATGCATGCTATGTGTTTGTGAAAAAGCCCGTATAGCATTATGCATTATTTTTATATTATTCTATTCTACTACTCTAATGCCTGTTTTTCACAAAACTCCTTTTTATATTTTATTAATTAAATATAATTGTCAATACAAACACATTGTTCATTTGAACGACTTGATAATCAAATTGGGCATTTAATGCTTGATCTATGCTACTCAAGCCTTTGCCGGCATGCCAATAAACATCTTACATCTACTTGCCAAAACATGCACTTACTATATTTCCAATGGTGAACTGATCACATGTAGTCATGACAATGTGATACAAGTCATCCTTCTTTACCTTAGCATTGATTATCACTTGCCCCGTTCTCTTCCTTGCTCTAACCTTTAAGCTTTACATGTACTTACCTTTTCCCTTTTCAGGATGGCCACCAAGAATGGCAAAGAGAAAGCTACTCCCAAACAACCGACAAGGAAAGGAACAAAAAGAACACTAGTGGCAGAGCCATCTTCAACAGTAGTAAAACCCTCAACAAAGAGAATCAAGAGGATCATCAAGGTCGATGAAAAAGAGAAATCTTTTCCAGCAAAGGACACTGCGCAGTTCACTAACCGCTACTGTGAGCAGATGTTCCTCATCTTGGCTGAGAGGAACTATAACAATGAGTACCTACTCATCCTCCCAACCCACATTATTAAATTTGTTGAGCACCGCATTGAGAAAAGATAATGGGCATTCCTACGGAGACAGCCACGGCAGGTTAATCTATCATGGGTAGTTGAATTCTACTCTAATTTTCACATACCAACCCTGCAGTCTGTCTATGTTCGTCAAAAGCAAGTCCCCATAACTGAAGAGGCCATTCAACAAGCTTTAGATCTTCCCCTTACTCCAGAAGGATTGGACGCATTCCAAGAAGCCTCATTCAAGCGCCAGACATACCAATTTGACTGGGACGCCGTTCTTAGAGTTATAGCACAACCTGGCAGCAGATGGATCTATGGATACCATCGATCTCGACCTAAGAGCATATTGGCTTCCGCACTCACCTTAGAGGCTCGAGTATGGGCACATATTATGTCCCATTACGTCTTTCTGAGCACTCACGAGTCCTCCTTCACTGCCGACATGGTTGTTCTACTCTGGTGTATCCTTACAGACCAGTAACTCAATTTACCAAGACACATTCGGCATGCTATAGGACATGTACAGATTACGGGCAACATACTTTTTTCTGCCTTGGTTTCAGATCTAGTCTCAGCAGCCGGAGTCTCCTACAGAGTTGGGGACACCAAGGCCATGATTCCAAGGGATGATCAGTACCTCCCAAACGAGAAGTATATCAGACCTCCAGCAGCCACTACTAGCCGGCCTGCAGAACCGGCCGAAGATATTCCTTCTCCTTCCACATCACAAGCACCTTCAACAAACCAACTGCTCCATCAGATACTTGAGATGTTGGACCAGCTTGACATGCAAGGAAAGCGAAGAGAGCGCCGTAACAACTGCCGATTTACATACCTCAAGGAGCTGCTTGTTGGTAACTACCCACCTAAAGAAGACCCAGATACCCCGGACTCCACTTCATTTACCAGCACAGGGAGCCATGACGGTACCGATTGTGGAGATGCTGCTACCAGCCCCCTTTGTTCTTGACTGATGGCACCGAGGACGGTGCCAAGCTTTAAGTGTGGGGAGGTCGGTCAATACCTGACTTCCGGAGGTAATTTCTCTTTCTTAGCACCAATAGAATAGGATAGTTATTTATTTTTCTTTTGTTAAGGTAGGATAGATTGCATAGTAATAGGTTATTTGCATGCATGTTCTAATTGGTTGAAAAATAATAAGTTTCTTTTTAAGACCCTATTTTTGAAAAAATTTTACTAATTTAAATTAAAATCTTTTTGTTAAACTTGTTAGAAGATTGTAAATTGGAACATGGTTTTTAAGTTAGAACACACAACCTGTGAGACTTGAGCTTAATTACATAGTTACATTATTTAACCATAATATTTTATTCTTGTGTATTTTTCTTCTCTATGATTGTAATCTATATTTTGTTCCATCCTATATGTCCAATATTTAATGTGTTATTTGCATGCATATGACTGAGGCCATTCTTTGATTATCAACTCTCTTATCCTAAATAGCCTACCCTCTCATTTACCTTTGTTAGCCACTTTGAGCCTTTTAGTCCCATTTGTTCTATATTTTACCACATCACTAGCCTTAAGCGGAAAAACAAGTAATACCCCAAATTGAATCTTTGGTTAGCTTAAGACAGAAATCATGTGTCAATTAAGTGTGAAAAAACTGTGGGAACATGGGTTAACAAGGGAATGTGTTATGTTTTTACAATTGATAAAATATTGGAAATTTGGTACCTACTCATGTGAAACTAGAAAAATTAAAAATCCATGTGCATAGATAAGTTATGTTTACTTTTACTTTAAAAAAAATACAAAAATATTCAAATAATTATGTAATTAAATAAATGAATTAGGGGACAAAATTACCCCAATGTTAAGTTTAATGAAAAATCAATGCATATGTGATACAAGTTAAGAGAAAAGTTGATGCATGAGTATGTAATACAAAAGTGGAAAAATTTTAGGTTGCTAGGCATGATTTAAGAAGAATATAGAGTGTATGTATGTTAGGTGATAGCTTAGGTTGATCAAGAATTCAATTTATAGCTCACTTAGCCATATATATCCTCACCTTTACCTTAGCCCCATTACAACCTTGAAAAGACCTCATGATGTTTGCATTGGTACATTAAATACTTGTTGATTGGTTAGGTGAAGAACAAGGTTTAGAAAGCATGATTAGAGAAGAGTAGAGTGATTACCCTATACACTAGATTGACCAGAGTGCCTATACACCATCAGTAAGGGTTCAATGCTTAATTCTATGTTCCCTGCTTTTATGAGCTGTCTTCCTACAAGTTTACTTATTTTTACTGTATAATTTGAATTAGTGGAATTTAATTCTTGTCTTGAAGAACATATTTATTTTAACCAAGTAGGAAAAATTATTTTAGCATATAGTTGCATTCATATACATAGTGCATTGCATTGCATGAGTCTTACTTTTCCCTACTCATTTATTTTATCTCCTTGATCTAAGCATGAGGACATGCTAATGTTTAAGTGTGGGGAGGTTGATAAACCACTATTTTATGATTTATCTTGTGTTTAATTGAGTGGTTTCATCAAGTCTATACCTACTTATTCACATGAATTGCATGATTTTACAATTCCTTCCTAGCTTTGTTCTTTGGTTGAAAACTTGCTTCCTAGAGATCTTTAATTTGTATATTTTAAATCTCTTTTATACCATTCGATGCCGTGATCCGTGTGTTAAGTGTTTCAGGTTATATAGGGTAGGAATGGCTTAGAAAATGGAGAGGAAGCTTGCAAAAATGGAAGGAACACAAGAAACTAAGGAGATAACCAGCGAGCATCGACGCGCACGCATGGCTCGCACGTGCGTGCGACATGGAGAAAATTGCAGCGACGCGTGCGCGTGCCTGACACCTACGCGCGGATTGGAGTCTACACAAAAGACGCGCACGCGTGGACGACGCGTACGCGTGACAAGAAAATTCGCTGAATGACACGCACGCGTGATCGACGCGTACGCATGACCTGCGCGATCTGTAGAAATAACAAAAAATGCTGGGGGCAATTTCGGGCCGCATTTTGACCCAGTTTTTGGCCCAGAAATACAGATTAAAGCCAGGGAACATTTAGAGACTCAACACACATTCTCATTAGAATAGTTTTAGGTTTCTAGATTTGAATCTAGAGAGAAATTACTCTTCCTCTAGGTTTTCTTTACATTCATAGTTTATTAGTTTTATGCTTTTGGATATTGAAGAGTCATCAACTCCGTTGAAGATACTATTCTAGTTTGTTTCCTTACTTGCTCTTTTATTTATTCCATATTCTTAATTCTTTTTTGGAGTGGTAATTTGATTATTTTTATGGATTGTTAATGCAGAGGATTACTTTCACTTTTAATTAATTTTGAATCTCTATTTTATTTAAATTATTATGTCTCTTTTCTATTCTAAACTCCCAATAACGAAGATGGTATCCATGTCAATAGAGTAGATTCCCTACTTGACATGGGAGTTGATTAAGAGGAGACACTTGAGTTGGAATGCTCAAGTGGTTAGTTAAATTGGAAGTTGTTGGCTAATTCTGTATTTACTAACGCAAGACCTTCCCAAGGGAGAGGACTAGGATTTGCGAATAAGAGTTAGGTCAATCACTTGACTTTCCTTTATTTAGTAAGGGTTAACTAAGTGAAAACTACAACCTCTTTATACTACACTTGAGAGAATTCTAACAAGGACAAAACTTCCAATTAATCATTCCCCCAGTCAAGGCTTTTTATTTTGAATAATATAAATTCCTTTTAATTTACATTGCACTAAATTACAATTGTTTAATTTCTGTTATTCAACTCTTAAAATTCTCGGAAAACTCCTAATTGATAACTTAGCACCCTTTCTAGCAACTTGTTGGGAGACGACCTGGGACTCATCTCCCAGTATTTTTATTCTAAATTTTGTGACAACCTTTCTAAACTGATGAGGCAGATTTTAGCTGGTTAAGAGCTATACTCGCAACGCTGTTCTTATATTACAATCTCTTAATTGGCCTAATTTCTACCACGCATCAACGCGCAAGTGTGAGGGACGCGTACGCGTGGGTCCCCAAATGCTCCGTTCTCTAAATGAACGCTACACTCTCCTGGAAGTGCAACTTTGGCTCAATCAAACTGATTCAAAGCCCATTGAAGCTCCAAAGCAAGAAGAGCCCATTGACATCACTCAAAGGCACAAAAACAGTTAGAATAGGAATTTCATTTGAGCTGTAATTTGTTTTCAATTTCAATTTCATTTGTAATTTAGGAATGCCTATAAAAAGGCTTTAGTTCTGTTAGAAAGAAGGAAGCGTAAAACGCACAATAGGAGTAGGAGTAGAATAGAAAGCTCAGGTTGGAGGATTAGAGACTCCAGATCTCTCTTGGAGGATTAGAGACTCCAGAGAGCTTAGCTTAATTGATACACTTTTATTTTTCTGCACTATTACATTTCAGTATTCAATTTGACTTATGAAATTTTAGTTTCTGATAATTCTCTTCTGCAAATTTACTTTTTGCAACTTTACATTTGAGTTTGCTTTGATTTGAATTTACTTTTCATGCAATTTAAAGTCTTTTGCAATTGTTCTGAATTCTGATTTACAGCTTCATTTAAGTTCCAAGCACCCAATTCCCTTTAGATTTGCTGCAATTTACGTTTCTTGCTCTTTAAGTTTCTGCTGATTTACATTCTTCACTTTAAATTCAT
This sequence comes from Arachis hypogaea, assembly GCF_003086295.3. Classification (NCBI taxonomy): domain Eukaryota; kingdom Viridiplantae; phylum Streptophyta; class Magnoliopsida; order Fabales; family Fabaceae; genus Arachis; species Arachis hypogaea. The sequence continues at coordinate 63,873,799 of NC_092049.1, read as the reverse complement.
TGCAATTTACTTTCTGCAACTTTAATTTCATCTAATTCACCACTATTAGCTTGACTAGACTAATCACCTCACTAAAGTTGCTTGATCCATCAATCCCTATGGGATCGACCTCACTCTTGTGAGTTATTACTACTTGATGCGACCCGGTACACTTACCGGTGAGTTTGTGTGGAATCGTTTTTTCCTCATCAAGTTTTTGACGCCGTTGCCAAGGATTGATATAGATCGACAATGATTAAGTGGGTGAGAAGTCTAGATTAAGCCTTTTCTTTGTTTTTGTTCTTTTAATTTTCTATTTTAAGCTGATATCAAGGTATTTGAGTTATTACCTCACTAAGAAATTCTCATATGTGACATGAATTTCGATTTTCATTGTGATTGTGTTTTACAAAATTCAAATGGAATTCAACTTATCTTATGATCAAAAAAATTTTATGAGATAATACCCACCATCACCAATTAACTATTCAAATGGTGGATGGGAATATCACCAAGAAATCACATATTCTGAGCACTCCAATCAATGGAAATATGCTTCAGAGCCACAAGATGAGCAAGACAATTTCATGGGATATTACCCAACACCACAAAATGATTCAATTCATTATCCTAATGGTGGTTGGGAGTATCACCAAGAATTAACAGATTTTGAGCAACCCAATCAATGGAGATATGCTTTAGAAAATTATCAAGACAATTTCATGAGATATTGCCCACCGCCACAAGTTGATTTAGGTCATTATCCTCATGGCGACTGGGAATATCAATAAGGAATGGGAGAGTATGAACAATCAAGTGAAATGAACGACTTCCCAGAGCCACAAAGTGACTCATGCTGTTATAACATGCACACAAATGATGGTTGGGAAGGGAATTGCAATGGTTCACATTCTAATCATTCAAAAACATTATCACTTGACTATGTTGTCAGTACATACATAGAAGATTATTCCTCCATGCCACAAAATAATCCACACTGTGATGAATTCAATAATCACTCAAGTTGTGGGTGGGAGGATCAAACCAAATAGCATTCAATAGTTCATACTTTACTCATCAAGAGACATCATCACTGGAGTGTGCTTTCAATAAATTCATGCAAGATTATCCCCCAATGCCACAAGATGATCCATACTGTGATGAATTCAACAATTCTTCAAGCTGTGCTTGGGGGATCAAAATCAAACAGCACTCAACAGTCCATACTCCACTTATCAAGAGCCATCATCACTTGAGCAAACCTTTAACTCATTTATGCAAAGTTGTCCAACTTCACCTCCCCGTTTTTCATTTGAAAATCCTTCATCACTTGACTATACCTCAACATAAAGGCTCCTCCAAGATCTATGCAATTCATTTCACCAACCACACGACACACCTGATTACTCACAAAATTATTTTCATATCCCTCAACACAACTTCACCACAATACCCACAAGCCGACAAAATCCACCCCAATCTGCTTCTCTCTTGGTATAAGCAGAACAATACCTGCAAAGTGCCATAGACTCTAGGGAGAGAACTAGAGAATCCTTGGAAAGACAAGAATAATCCAGGAAAGAGCAAGAGATCCTCTTTAAGAAAATGGATGGGCACTTAGAGAAAATGAGGAGAAACTTAGAACTGCTGAGCAAGGAAGATGAAGACCAATTGATGGATGTGAAGAGGAAGTAGAAGAGCAAGAAGAAGAGACACATGTGTCAAGCAAAAATTTAATGAACAATGAGGTGGTGGAGGTATTTGAACCTGAAAATACATATCTACAGAAGCCACTTGAGATGACAAGAGAACATGAAAACTCACAACCCCCACAAACTTCCTTGAACCAAAGATTCTCAACACTTGAATCTGTGATTGAAAGATATGAAGAGGAGATGAAGAAATCTTGGGAAGAACAACAACCCTCCTCCATGAAAGTGCTATTAAATCAAATGTTGAGTGCAAAGGAGGAAGTGGAGGAACAAGAAAGTGAGGAAGACAATCAAGGAAGTCCAAACTCAAGTGAAGTAGAGAATTACATAGATGAAGGGCTCATTGAACCATCAATTCTAAAGGGTCTTGATGAAGATAAAACTCTAATAATCATACAGCAATCATGTCTTAAAATCAAAAGAGTGAAGGCAACCAACAACAACAACGAAGAGAGAATTGTGACCAAGCTACCATTGAACATATCAAGGAAGAAGGAAAGGTTAATCACAAGCAATCCAACCCCTGGACCACTAGCAAGAAAGCTCAATCAAGCAATTAACAAAAGGGAGCTTGCTGAGAAGAGGCCAAGAAAGGGGGCACTGATTGGCTCCTCTTTACCATTGAGGTCATTCCTCTTAACAAACTGGAAGAAGAGGAAGAAAGTCATCAGCTACAGGTCAATAGTTTTTCCTTTCTTAGTTATTTCAATAAAGGAGTTAAGTAGATTTCTCTGTATTGCAAAGAGCTAAGTTTGGTGTTGCACACTAAAATAATTAAGGGATGAATGTTGGATGCTAAGTTTGGTCTTCCACCACAAATTTTATTAAGGACATATTGCACCCTCAGCATGACTAGTATCGGCTCCAAACAATCAGAGAAACTACTTAATAATTGTTATGTTTCTAGTTTTTAGTTTGTTTCCTAGTTTATATCTGTTTTCTAGTTCATAGTTGTTTTCTAGTTCATAGTTTACTTTCCTAATAAAAAGTACTTGATGTTTCATGCATGTATTTATTCTGTTGTATATAGAAGTAGGCAAGGATCTAAGTTTAGGGTTTCCACACCAACTTAGGTTCAGAAAATCACAAGCATACATGCATCATAACTATTTCTCAAGTGCTTGGGGAACAAGCAACCTTCAATATCTCATGTAGGAAGTCATTCAATCTCTTGGAGGAAAAGATACATCATCATGGACAAAGGAAGGACCTGGAACCCAACAATGATGATGACACAGAGAAAACAAATAGACTCCAAGAGGTTGTATTGTTCACTGACTGACTTTAGCTTAAATATGCTAATTTAAAGTGCAAATGTCCCCTGTTGATTAGTGTCCTATTATATTTATTTACTGTCTGTTTGTTTTTATGCTGTTATGGCTTTCTAGTCTAAGTGCTTGATTCACTTTCATCTTACTTGAATTATATGCTTTATTCCTCATGCTTGAATAAAAGAAAAATAACTGTGAAATAGAGAAAGAGTAAAAGTCTGGTATGATATGAGACAGAATAAGGTTATGTGGTGGTATGTGCTGGTTCATTAGTTGATTTATAAATAAGGCTGAATGTTGGCATGACTTTGTGATATGAACTTGAGTTACATGGCTGAAAATTTGGAGAAATGCCTGTGATGTTCTTGTACAAAGATAAGCTTGGATAACTAGGTTTTAAGGGGTACGTCATCACCTGGAAACTTGGGTTAACTAACCCGGGATTGCAACCCGAAAGTCCACCATCAAGAGCTACTTTGAGACAAAGCATTTAGTAACCCAAAGAGGTGCTGGGCATCAATTTCCAAAGAACAAAACAAAGCTAAATGCATGTGATGTGTGTGTGCTAAGGAGAAGCTTGAGCAAGTAAGCACATAGGGGTGTTTCAACACCTATGGGCTTAAATTAACTGGGGCGGGAATGCTGGCTGAAAGCTTACTCTAAAAAGCTGCCTTACCACATAGCATTAAGCCTCAACAAACAATGAATCTCAGCCAAGAAAGAGAAAAACTAAGGGCCAAGCAATAACAAGTCTCATTTTTTGTGTAATTCAAGTAAGGATCCAAAGGGGTGTCGATGTCTCAGCCATAACATAAAAATCTCTAAGATACCATGCATGAAAACCCATTACCCAGTATTGAATGTTTTCCAAATAAAAACTTATACTCTTCTCTGTCTTTATTCATTCTTGTTCTGTTTTACTGCTTGCTTGGGGACAAGCAAGATTTAATTTTGGTGTTGTGATGACAAGTCATCTTAGGCTAGTTTCACAAGCCTTTTTCATTAGTTTTTACTTGGTTCTCCTGCATTTTTACGCAACAAATAAAGTGTTTGAGTGAGAATTTCATGCTTATCTTGATTCAATCAAACATTGGTAATTTTATGCATTTTCATTGGATTTCTTGCAAGATTTAGTTGATAATATGAATGATGCAAGATTTGATGATTATGACAAGGCTTTGATATTTGTTTGGTTGATGATAGGTTAAAAGATGAAGGAAAAGAAACAGAAAGCACAAAATAAGCTCAAAGGAAGAACTTTGGACATATTTTTGAAGTTTGAGCACGCTTGGAGCTTTAGGCCACGCTTTTAAAAGCATGGCCCATGATTTAAAAAAGGAGGGCGCTCTTGGCGCGAAAACCCCACAACACACACACGTACAAGACGCTTACGCATCGGGCAAGGTCTTTTGAAGACCCACGCGTACGCGTGCATGACGCGTACGCGTGGATATGATCAGTGCTCGTTTTCAAAGAGAACGCTACGTTCACTAATTGAGCATTTTCGGGCATATTCGAACTTGGAGGCAAAGTTTTGCAATCGATGTGCACGCATGCTTGACGTGCATGCATCGATGGAGAACCTGGGATAAAACACGCGCACGCATGGCTGGCGCTAAAGCATGGAATTGAGATTTTACTACTCACGAGCACGCGCAATGCACGCGAATGCGTAGAGCAGCCTTCATTAAGCAAACGTAGCGCTCATTAAGAGAATACTGCAAAGGACGCTTCTGTGTCGATGGGCGAAAATACAAAAGCATGCGCAGGCATGAGGGATGCGTACGCGTGGGTGCCCGAACGCTCCGTTCTCTAAATGAACGCTACGCTCTCCTAGAAGTGCAACTTTTGCTCAATTAAACAGATTTAAAGCCCATTGAACTCCAAAGCAAGAAGAGCCCATGGACATCACTCAAAGTCACAAGAAATAGTTAGAATAGGAATTTGATTTAAGTTGTAATTTGTTTTCTATTTCGATTTCATTTGTAATTTAGGAATCCCTATAAAAAGGCTTTAGTTCTGTTAGAAAAAAGGAAGCGAAAAACGCAAAGTAGGAGTAGGAGTAGAATAGAAAGCTCAGGCTGGAGGATTAGAGACTCCAAATCTCTCTTGGAGGATTAGAGACTCTAGAGAGCTTAGCTTAGTTGATACACTTTTATTTTTCTGTACTTTAACGTATCAGTATTCAATTCGGCTTATGAAATTTCAGTTTCTGATAATTATCTTCTGCAAATTTACTTTTTGCAACTTTACATTTGAGTTTGCTGTGATCTGAATTTATTTTTCATGCAATTTAAAGTCTTATGCAATTGTTCTGAATTCTGATTTACAACTTCATTTAATTTCCAAGCATCCAATTCCCTTTACATTTGCTGCAATTTACGTTTCTTGCTCTTTAAGTTTCTACTAATTTACATTCTTCACTTTAAATTCATTGCAATTTACTTTCTGCTACTTTAATTTCATCTAATTCACCACTATTAGCTTGACTAGACTAATCACCTCACTAAAGTTTCTTGATCCATCAATTCCTATGGGATCGACCTCACTCTTGTGAGTTATTACTACTTGATGCGACCCGGTACACTTGCCAGTGAGTTTGTGTGGAATCGTTTTTCCCTCATCAAGTTTTTGGCACCGTTGCCAAGGATTGATATAGATCGACAATGATTAAGTGGGTGAGAAATCTAGATAAAGCATTTTCTTTGTTTTTGTTCTTTTAATTTTCTATTTTAAGCTGATATCAAGGTATTTCAGTTATTACCTTACTAAGAAATTCTCATATGTGACATGAATTTTGATTTTCATTGTGATTGTGTTTTACAAAATTCAAATGGAGTTCACCTTATCTTATGATCAAACAAATTTTATGAGATAATACCCACCATCACCAATTGACTATTCAAATGGTGGATGGGAATATCACCAAGAAATCACAGATTCTGAGCACTCCAATCAATGGAAATATGCTTCGAAGCCACAAGATGAGCAAGATAATTTCATGGGATATTACCCAACACCACAAAATGATTCAATTCATTATCCTAATGGTGGTTGGGAGTATCACCAAGAATTAACAGATTTTGAGCAACCCAATCAATGGGGATATGCTTTAGAAAATGATCAAGACAATTTCATGAGATATTGCCCACCACCACAAGTTGATTTAGGTCATTATCTTCATGGCGACTGGGAATATCAATAGGGAATGAGAGAGTATGAACAATCAAGTGAAATGAACGACTTCCCAGAGCCACAAAGTGACTCATGCTGTTATGACACGCACACAAATGATGGCTGGGAAGGGAATTGCAATGGTTCACATTCTAATCATTCAAAAATATTATCACTTGACTATGCTGTCAGTACATACATGGAAGATTGTTCCTCCATGCCACAAAATAATCCACACTGTGATGAATTCAATAATCACTCAAGTTGTGGGTGGGAGGATCAAAACCAAATAGCATTCAATAGTTCATACTTTACTCATCAAGAGACATCATCACTGGAGTGTGCTTTCAATAAATTCATGCAAGATTATCCCCCAATGCCACAAGATGATCCATATTGTGATGAATTCAACAATTCTTCAAGCTGTGCTTGGGGGATCAAAATCAAACAGCACTCAACAGTTCACACTCCACTTATCAAGAGCCATCATTACTTGAGCAAACCTTCAACTCATTTATGCAAAGTTGTCCAACTTCACCTCCCCGTTTTTCATTTGAAAATCCTTCATCACTTGACTATACCTCAACATAAAGCCTCCTCCAAGATCTATACAATTCATTTCACCAACCACAAGACACACCTGATTACTCACGAAATTCATTTCATATCCCTCAACACAACTTCACCACAATACCCACAAGCCGACAAAATCCACCCCAATCTGCTTCTCTCTTGCTACAAGCAGAACAATACCTGCAAAGTGCCATAGACTCTAGGGAGAGAACTAGAAAATCCTTGGAAAGATAAGAACAATCCTGGAAAGAGCAAGAGATCATCTTCAAGAAGATGGATGGGCAATTAGAGCAAATGAGGAGAAACTTAGAACTACTGAGCAAGGAAGATGAAGACCAATTGATGGATGTGAAGAGGAAGTAGAAGAGCAAGAAGAAGAGACACTTGTGTCAAGCAAAAATTCAATGAACAATGAGGTGGTGGAGGTATTTGAACCTGAAAATACATATCTACAGAAGCCATTTGAGATGACAAGGGAACATGAAAACTCACAACCCCCACAAACTTCCTTGAACCAAAGATTCTCAAGACTTGAATCTGTGATTGAAAGATATGAAGAGAAGATGAAGAAATCTTGGGAAGAACAACAACCCTCCTCCATGAAAGTACTATTAAATCAAATGTTGACTGCAAAGGAGGAAGTGGAGGAACAAGAAAGTGAGGAAGACAATCAAGGAAGTCCAAACTCAAGTGAAGTAGAGAATTATGTAGATGAAGGGCACATTGAACCATCAATTCTAAAGGGTCTTGATGAAGATAAAACTCTAATAATCATACAGCAATCATGTCTTAAAATCAAAAGAGTGAAGGCAACCAACAACAACACCGAAGAGAGGATTATGACCAAGCTACCATTGAACATATCAAGGAAGAAGGAGAGGTCAACCACAAGCAATCCAACCCCTGGACCATGGTGCACGAATCGTGAATCACACTTTTCACAACGCGTACCACTAACCAGCAAGTGCACTGGGTCGTCAAAGTAATACCTTACGTGAGTAAGGGTCGAATCCCACGGGGATTGTTGGTTTGAAGCAATCAATGGTTATCTTGTAATTCTTAGTCAGGAAGTCAACTATATTTATCAGTTGAATTGCGAATAAACAAGAGAGCATGAATTAAAGGTTACTTGTTATGCAGTAATGGAGAATATGTTGGGGTTTTGGAGATGCTTTGTGTTCTGAATCTCTGCTTTCCTCTGTCTTCTGATTCATGCATGCACGTCCTCCTATGGCTGGCTTTATGCAAGGGCATCACTGTTGTCAGTTGCTACATCCCCTCCTCTCAGTGAAAATGGTCAACGCACCCTGTCACGGCACGGCTATTCATCTGTCGGTTCTCGATCATGCTGGAATAGGATTCACCCTCCTTTTGCGTCTATCACTAACGCCCAGCACTCGCGAGTTTGAAGCTCGTCATAGTCATTCAATCACTGAATCCTACTCGGAATACCACAGACAAGGTTTAGACTTTCTGGATTCTCTTGAATGCCGCCATCATTCTAGCTTACACCACGAAGATTCCGATTAAGGAATCTAAGAGATATTCATTCAATCTGATGTAGAACGGAGGTGGTTGTCAGACACACGTTCATGGATTGAGGAAGGTGATGAGTGTCACTGATCATCACCTTCTCCACAGTTAGGCGCGAATGGATATCTTAGATAGGAACACGCATGTTTGAATGGAAAACAGAAATACTTGCATTAATTCATCGAGACACAGCAGAGCTCCTCACCCCCAACAATGGAGTTTAGAGACTCATGCCGTCAAAGAGTACAAAGTTTAGATCTAAAATGTCATGAGATACAAAATAAGTCTCTAAAAGTTGTTTAAATACTAAACTAGTAGCCTAGGTTTACAGAAATTAAGTAAACCATAACAGATGGTATAGAGATCCACTTCTGGGGCCCACTTGGTGTGTGCTGGGGCTGAGACTTAAGCAATTCACGTGCATAAGGCCATTTTGGGCGTTCAACGCCAGGTTTGGATCCATTTCTGGCGTTGAACTCCAACTTTTAATCCTTTTCTGGCGCTGGACGCCAGAATTGGGTAGAGAACTGGCGTTCAACGCCAGTTTACGTCGTCTATCCTTGAGCAAAGTATGGACTATTATCTATTGCTGAAAAGCCCTGGATGTCTACTTTCCAACGCAATTGGAAGCATGCCATTTCGAAGTTTGTATCTCCATAAAATCCACTTTGAGTGCAGGGAGGTCAGAATCCAACAGCATCAGCAGTCCTTTTTCAGCCTGAATCAGATTTTTGCTCAGTTCCCTCAATTTCAGCCAGAAAAATACCTGAAATTACAAAAAAACACACAACTCATAGTAAAGTCCAGAAATATGAATTTTTCTTAAAAACTAATGAAAATAAACTAAAAACTAACTAAAACATACTAAAAGCTATATGAAATTAACCCCAAAAAGCGTATAAAATATCCGCTCATCACAACACCAAACTTAAACTGTTGCTTGTCCTCAAGCAACTAGACAAATAAAATAGAATACTAATAGGTTGAGAAGCAATAATATCTCAGAGTTTTTGAGTGAAGCTCAGATTCTAATTAGATGAGCAAGACTAGTAGCTTTTTGCTTCCGAACAGTTTTGGCATCTCACTTTATCCATTGAAGCTTAGAGTGATTGGCATCTATAAGAACATAGAATTCAGATAGTGTTATTGATTCTCCTATTAAAGTATGATGATTCTTGAACACAGCTATTTCATGAGTCTTGGCCGTGGCCCTAAGCACTTTGTTTTCCAGTATGACCACCAGATATATAAATGCCACAGACACATAATTGGGTGAACCCTTTGGATTATGACTCAGCTTTGCTAAAGTCCCCAATTAGAGGTGTCCAGAGTTCTTAAGCACACTCTTCTTTCTGCTTTGGACCTTGACTTTAACCGCTCAGTCTCAAGTTTTCACTTGACACCTTCACGCCACAAGCACATGGTTAGGGACAGCTTGGTTTAGCCGCTTAGGCTAGGATTTTATTCCCTTAGGCCCTCCTATCCACTGATGCTCAAAGCCTTGGGATCCTTTTTATTACCCTTGCCTTTTGATTTTAAGGGCTATTGGCTCTTTCTGCCTTTTTTTTTTTTTTTTTGCTTCAAGAATCATTTTTTTTTTATTTTTCAGATTATTAATAACATGTCTCATGTTCACCATTCTTTCAAGAGCCAACATATTTAACAGTCTTAAACAACAAATTCAAAAGACATATGCACTGTTCAAGCATTCATTCAGAAGACAGAAAGTATTGCCACCACATGTAACTAATGAGAATTTCTCTTATTAAAACTCGAAATTTTATTGCCTCTTATTCAAAAGATCTATTATTTTATTCATGTTTGCTGATGATGAGAAAAATAAACTATGGCTTAATTGGAGATAAAATCAAAATAGATACTAATTACTACTATATGGCTCCTAAGGTGAACTTCTATAACGACACTATCACAGAGTTAAAGCAGAAATTGGAATTTAACAACCTTTGTTCTGGGAAATGGGTGTTCCTCTGATCTGTGGGGTGCTTGATTCTTCAAGAGAAAACTTCTGGCGCTTCAATTCCCTTAAGTCACGCCCTTGCTCCTCTTGTTCTTTAAACATATAGGTCAGCATTTGACTGTGTTCCTTCTGTTCTTTTATTATTTGCTCCATAGCTTCTCGGATCTTGGTGACAGACGTCTCAAGATACTCCCAGTATTCAGATTGAGGGATTTCTGGGAGAAATTCCTGTGTTTTCTTCTTGGTGGGATCCTCCTGCGCTTGTTGTTTTTCCATTGATGCTTTAGTGATTGGTTTCTCAACTGAGATATACTCAGTTATTCCCATTCTTACTCCGGCGTCCTTGCAGAGCAGAGAAATCACGCTTGGATAAGCCAACCTGGCCTCTTTAGAATTTTTGTTAGCAATTTTGTAGAATTCAGCTGAGATCAGCTGATGAACCTCCACTTCCTTTCCCATCATGATGCAATGGATCATCACTGCTCTTTTAACTGTGACTTCAGAACGGTTGCTAGTAGGCAACAGAGAATGCCCAGTGAAGTCCAGCCATCCTCTGGCGACTAGTTTGAGATCCTCTCTCTTGAGTTGATTTGGGACACCCTTTGTGTTGGTGGTCCACCTGGCTCCAGGGATACATATGTCCTCTAGAATCTTATCCAGGCCCTTGTCTGTTCTCATCATTCTCCTGTTGAAGGAGTCTGGATCGTCTTTCAGCTGAGGTAGCTTTAAGATCTCTCTGATCTTATCAGGGATGGTATGAACAATCTTTCTTCTGACCATGGTCCGATATTCATAGAAAGCAGTTCCAGATAGTTTTTGCTTGTCAGTCTGCCACATATTAGCATAGAACTCCTAGACCATATTCCTTCCCACTTTCGTTTCAGGATTAGCTAGGACTTCCCAGTTCCTGATTCGAATTCGCTCCTGGATCTCCGGATATTCATCTTCTTTCAGATCGAATCTAACTTTCGGGATCACTGATCTCAAACCCATTATTTTGTTATAATGGTCTAAATTTTCTTTAAATAAGAACTTCCCTTGATTCCAAAGTGGTTTTGGAACGCTCTCTTTCTTGCCTCTTGGAGTGGGTTGTTTTCCTTTGGGAGCCATGATCTTAGTGATCGCGGATAAACACACCAAACTTAGAGGTTTGCTTGTCCTCAAGCAAAAGAAAAGAAAGGAGAGGGATAGAAGGAGAGCTAGGTGCAATTGTTGATGGGAGGGGAGGGAGGCCGAACTCAAATTTATAGGGGGGAGGGTGGGTTTTCGAAAAAGAAGAGATAAAGATATGATAAAAAGATTTATTTGGAAAAGATAAGATAGAAGATATGATAAGAGAAGATATAGTTTAAAATTGAGAGGATATGAAAGATTTTTGAAAAAGATAGATTTAGATTTTGAAAAAGATAAAGTGGAGGTTTTGAAAAAGATATTGATGAGTTGAAAAGATAGATTTGTAAAAAAAGTTTTGAAAAGAGTTGGATTGAATTTGCAAAGAGGCCTGGTGCTTATGGATTAAAATACATTTGATATTTTTAGGGTAGGGTTTTTAGAAATTATGGAATTTAGAAATCAAGGTTCTTAACATGTTTATGCAAGAAATCATGTATTGAAGTATGAAAATCAAGATTTAGAATGAAAAAATTTGAATAAAAATGAGTTTTGTCTCCTCCCTGTCATCCTGGCGTTTGAACGCCCAAACACTGCCTGTTTTGGGTGTTCAACGCCCAAATGCTGCTCTCCTGGGCGTTCAACGCCCAGCTGCTGCCATTACTGGCGTTCAACGCCCAGTGGGTGCCCATTTCTGGCGTTGAACGCCCAGATTGCTACCATTACTGGCGTTCAACGCCCAGTGGATGCCCATTTTGCGCCCAAAATACACTTTTACTGGCGTTTTCTTGCCAGTAAGCTCTTTTTCTCTGTTTTGTGTGCCGAGTCCTTCTGTAATTCTGTGGACTTATACAAATGATTCCTCACCTTAGTGTCAGTGAAATTTATATAAAAATAACAATAGGGCAAAATTCTTAGAGGATTGTTGCCCCATGGCTAGGTTGCCTCCCAGCAAGCGCTTCTTTATTGTCTTTAGTTGGACCTTGCTGAGCTTTTAATCTAGCTTCAGCCTTGAGCATTCTTGCTCAATGTTGTCTTCAAGATAATGCTTGATTCTCTGTCCATTGACAATGAACTTCTTATCAGAATCAATATCTTGAAGCTCCACATAACCATATGGTGATACACTTGTAATCACGTATGGTCCCCTCCACCGGGATTTCAGTTTCTCGGGGAATAGCCTGAGTCTAGAGTTAAACAATAGAACCTTCTGTCCTGGTTCAAAGATTCTAGATGACAGCTTTCTGTCATGCCACTTTTTTTATTTCTCTTTATAAAGCTTGGCATTTTCGAAAGCTGTAAATCTGAATTCCTCTAGCTCATTTAGCTGGAGCAATCATTTTTCTCCTGCTAATTTGGCATCAAAGTTTAGGAATCTGGTTGCCCAGTAGGCCTTATGTTCCAGTTCCACGGGCAGGTGACATGCCTTACCATACACGAGTTGGTATGGAGAGGTCCCTATAGGGGTCTTGAATGCTGTTCTGTAAGCCCACAGAGCATTATCCAAGCTCCGTGCCCAATCCTTTCTACGGGTATTTACTGTCCGTTCCAGGATTCTCTTTAATTCTCTGTTAGAGACTTCAGCTTGCCCATTAGTTTGTCGATGATATGGAGTGGCCACCTTGTGGCGAATCCCATACCGAACCATGGCAGAGTAAAGCTGTTTATTGCAGAAGTGGGTGCCCCCATCACTGATTAGTACTCTAGGGACACCGAACCTACTAAAGATATGTTTTTGGAGGAACTTCAGCACCGTTTTAGTATCATTGGTGGGTGTGGCAATGGCCTCAACCCATTTTGATACATAATCAACTGCCACCAGAATATAAATGTTCGAGTATGATGGTGGGAAAGGTCCCATGAAGTCAATTCCCCATACGTCAAACAACTTAATCTCCAAGATTCCTTGTTGAGGCATGGCGTAACCATGAGGCAGATTGCCAGCTCTTTGGCAACTGTCACAGTTACGTACAAACTCTCGGGAATCTTTATAGAGTGTGGGCCAATAGAAGCCACATTGGAGGACCTTGGTGGCTGTTCGCTCACCTCCGAAATGGCCTCCATATTGTGATCCATGGCAATGCCATAGGATCCTCTGTGCTTCTTCTCTAGGCACACACCTACGGATTATTCCATCTGCACATCTCTTAAAGAGATAGGGTTCATCCCACAAGTAGTACTTTGCATCAGTAATTAATTTCTTCTTTTGTATCCTGTTGTACTCCTTGGGTATGAACCTTGCAGCTTTATAGTTTGCAATATCGGCAAACCATGGTGTTTCCTGAATGGCAAATAAATGCTCATCCGGAAAAGTCTCAGAGATCTCAAGAGAGGGGAGGGGCGTCCCTTCTACTGGCTCTATCCGGGACAGATGATCAGCTACTTGGTTCTCTGTCCCTTTTCTGTCTCTTATTTCTATATCAAACTCTTGCAGAAGCAACACCCATCTGATGAGCCTGGGTTTTGAATCCTGCTTTGTGAGTAGATATTTAAGAGCAGCATGATCAGTATACACAATCACTTTTGATCCTACTAAGAATGATCTGAACTTTTCAATGGCGTAAACCACTGCAAGTAATTCTTTTTCTGTGGTTGTGTAGTTTTTCTGGGCATTATTTAAAATGCGACTAGCATAATAAATGACATGGAGAAGCTTGTCATGCCTCTGTCCCAATACTGCACCAATGGCGTGATCACTGGCATCACACATTAGCTCAAATGGTAACGTCCAATCTAGTGCAGAAATGACTGGTGCTGTGACCAGCTTAGCTTTCAGCATTTCAAACGCCTGCAGGCACTCTGTGTCAAACACAAATGGCATGTCAGCAGCTAGCAGATTGCTTAGAGGTTTTGCGATTTTTGAAAAATCCTTTATAAACCTCCTATAGAATCCTGCAAGCCCCAGAAAGCTTCTGATTGCCTTAACATTGGCAGGTGGTGGTAATTTTTCAATTACCTCTATCTTTGCTTGATCTACCTCTATTCCCTTGTTTGAGATTTTATGCCCAAGGACAATCCCCTCAGTCACCATGAAGTGACATTTTTCCCAGTTTAAAACTAGGTTGGTCTCTTGGCATCTTTTCAGAACAAGTTTCAGGTGATCAAGACAGGAGCTGAATGAGTCTCCATATACTGAGAAGTCATCCATGAAGACTTCCAGAAATTTTTCCACTATATCAGAGAAAATAGAGAGCATGCATCTCTGGAAGGTTGCAGGCGCATTACATAGCCCAAATGGCATCCTTCTATAAGCAAACACTCCAGATGGACATGTGAATGCTGTTTTCTCTTGATCCTGGGGATCTACTGCAATCTGGTTATAGCCTGAGTAGCCATCCAAAAAGCAGTAATAATCATGACCTGCTAGTCTTTCTAGCATCTGGTCTATAAATGGTAAAGGAAAATGATCCTTTCTGGTGACTGTATTGAGCCTTCTGTAGTCAATACAAATGCGCCACCCTGTAACTGTTCTTGTAGGAACCAGTTCATTTTTTTCATTATGAATCACTGTCATGCCTCCCTTTTTTGGGATGACTTGGACAGGGCTCACCCAGGGGCTATCAGAAATAGGATAAATAATCCCAGCCTCTAGTAATTTGGTGACCTCTTTCTACACCACTTCTTTCATGGCTGGATTTAGCCGCCTTTGTGGTTGAACCACTGGTTTGGCATTATCCTCCAATAAGATTTTGTGCATGCATCTAGCTGGACTTATGCCCTTAAGGTCACCTATGGACCACCCAAGAGCTGTCTTGTGTGTCCTTAGCACTTGAATAAGTGCCTCCTCTTCCTGTGAATTTAAAGCAGAGCTTATAATCACTGGAAAAGTGTCACCTTCTCCCAGAAACGCATATTTCAAGGATGGTGGTAATGGCTTGAGCTCGGGTTTAGGAGGTTTTTCCTCTTCCAGAAGAAATTTCAGAGGCTCTTTCATGTTCTCTGAATCCTCTAAATCAGGCTGAACATCTTTAAAGATGTTTCCAACTCTGATTCAAGACTCTCAGCCATGTTGATCTCTTCTACCAAAGAGTCAATAAGATCAACTTTCATGCAGTCTTTTGATGTGTCTCGATGCTGCATGGCTTTGACAGCGTTCAACTTGAATTCATCATCATTGACTCTCAGGGTTATTTCCCCCTGTTGGACGTCAATGAGGGATCGTCCAGTTGCTAGGAAGGGTCTTCCTAGAATGAGAGTAGCACTCTTGTGCTCCTCCATTTCCAGCACAACAAAGTCAGTGGGAAAGGCGAATGGCCCAACTCTGACAATCATGTCTTCAATCACGCCTGATGGGTATTTAGTGGAACCATCAGCAAGTTGGAGACATATCCGGGTTGGTTTAACTTCTTCAGTTAAGCCAAGCTTTCTGATAGTGGATGCAGGTATTTGGTTGATGCTTGCCCCAAGATCGCATAAAGCTGTCTTGGTGCAATTACCTTCTAATATGCATGGTATCAGAAAACTCCCAGGGTCTTTAAGCTTTTCAGGAAAGCTCTTTAGAATGACTGCACTGCATTCTTCAGTGAGGAAAACTCTTTCTGTTTCTCTCCAATCCTTTTTATGACTCAAGATCCCTTTCATGAACTTGGCATAAGAAGGTATTTGATCAAGTGCTTCTGCAAATGGAATCTTTATTTCAAGAGTCCTGAGATAATCTGCAAAGCGAGCAAATTGCTTATCCTGCTCCTCTTTCCGAAGTTTTTGAGGATAAGGTATCTTGGCTTTATATTCTTCAACCTTAGTTGCTGTAGATTTACTGCCTACAGAAGTGGTTGAAGAAGCCTTTTTAGAGGGGTTGTTATTAGTATTTGTGTGTGTCTGATCCCTCACTGGCAATTGAGTGCTAGAGTTAGAAACTGGAGTGACGTTAGATGCCAACTCCTTGTCTGTTCCTGGCATCTGAACGCCAGAATTGTGCCCATTTTAGGCTTTCAGCGCCAGATCCTGCCCATTTTGGGCGTTCAACGCCAGATCCTTGCCCATTTCTAGCGTTGAACGCCAATCCTGCTTTGTTTCTGGCGTTGAACGCCAGTTTTGGCCATGGTCTGGGCGTTCAGCGCCAGCCTTCCACCAATTTTCTGGCGTTTTAGCGCCAGAATTATTTTTCCCTGAGCTCTTATTGTCCTCAGGTGAATCTTGGGTGGTTTGCTCATTTCTTGGCTTTTTGCTACCTTGAGGTGGGGTATTTAATGTTTTCCCACTTCTTAGTTGAACTGCTTGGCATTCTTCTGTTATTTGCCTTGACAGCTGCTGCTTTGTTTGCTTAAACTGTTCGTCCATATGTATATTAGCCATCCTTGTCTCTTGTAGTCTATCTTTGAATTCGGCTAACTGCTTTGTTAGAAAGTCCAATTGCTGATTGAATTCAGCAGCTTGTTTTACAAGACTGAGTTCAGCAGTTGCTGTTTTAACCTCTTCTTTCATGGAAGGGTCACTGCTTAGGTACAGATGCTGATTCCTGGCAATTGTATCAATGAGCTCTTGAGCCTCTTCAATTGTCTTTCTCATGTGGATAGATCCACCAGCTGAGTAATCTAGAGACATCTGAGCTCCTTCAGCAAGCCCATAATAGAAGATGTCTAACTGAACTCACCTTGAAAATATTTTAAGAGGGGCATTTTCGTAGCATCTCTCTGTATCTCTCCCAGGCATCATAAAGAGATTCATTATCTCCTTGTTTAAAGCCTTGGATGTCCAGCCTTAGCTGTGTCATCTGTTTTGGGGGAAAGTATTGATTCAGGAATTTTTCTATCAGTTGTTTCCATGTCCTTATGTTGGCCTTAGGTTGGTTATTCAACCACCTCTTAGCTTGATCTTTTACAGCAAATGGAAACAGTAATAGTCTGTAGACATCCTGATCTATTTCTTTATCATGTCATGTGTCAGCAATCTGTAGAAACTGTGCCAGAAACTATGTAGGTTCTTCCTGTGGAAGACCGGAATACTAGCAACATTGCTGCACCATGATAATGGACTGAGGATTCAACTCAAAGCTACTGACTCCAATGGAGGGTATACAGATACTACTCCCATATGAAGTAGTAGAGGGGTTAGAATATGATCCCAGAGTCCTCCTGGACTGTTCATTTCTGCTTAGGTCCATGATGGAGAAACAGAGATGATATAAAAATTATTTTGATTTATTTATTTATTTATTTATTTTGAAATCAAAATAAATCAAAATAAAATAAATAAAAATGAGTGAAGCTCATCACCCTCCTTTTGCGTCTGTCACTAACGCCCAACACTCGCGAGTTTGAAGCTCATCACAGTCATTCAATCACTGAATCCTACTCGGAATACCACAGACAAGGTTTAGACTTTCTGGATTCTCTTGAATGCCGCCATCATTCTAGCTTACACCACGAAGATTCTGATTAAGGAATCTAAGAGATATTCATTCAATCTGATGTAGAATGGAGGTGGTTGTCAGACACACGTTCATGGATTGAGGAAGGTGATGAGTGTCACTGATCATCACCTTCTCCACAGTTAGGCGCGAATGGATAACTTAGATAGGAACACGCATGTTTGAATGGAAAACAGAAATACTTGCATTAATTCATCGAGACACAGCAGAGCTCCTCACCCCCAACAATGGAGTTTAGAGACTCATGCCGTCAAAGAGTACAAAGTTTAGATCTAAAATGTCATGAGATACAAAATAAGTCTCTAAAAGTTGTTTAAATACTAAACTAGTAGCCTAGGTTTACAGAAATTGAGAACTCCAACTTTCTGGCGTTGAACTCCAACTTTTAATCCTTTTCTGGCGTTGGACGCCAGAATTGGGCAGAGAACTGGCGTTGAACGCCAGTGTACGTCGTCTATCCTTGAGCAAAGTATGGACTATTATATATTGCTGGAAAGCCCTGGATGTCTACTTTCCAACGCAATTGGAAGCACGCCATTTAGAGTTCTGTAGCTCTAGAAAATCCACTTTGAGTGCAGGGAGGTCAGAATCCAACAGCATCAGCAGTCCTTTTTCAGCCTGAATCAGATTTTTGCTCAGCTCCCTCAATTTCAGCCAGAAAAATACCTGAAATTACAGAAAAATACACAACTCATAGTAAAGTCCAGAAATATGAATTTTTCCTAAAAACTAATGAAAATAAACTAAAAACTAACTAAAACATACTAAAAGCTATATGAAATTAACCCCCAAAAGCGTATAAAATATCCGCTCATCAGACCACTAGTGATAAACCCCGATTTCGTGGTTTATCTTGTGCTTATTTTGGAGGATTTTATCAATATTTATCACACTTATTCACAAGAAATGCATAGTTTTGTGTTCACTTCCCAATATTGCTCTATGATGAAAAATATGCTTGTTTTACCTTAAATTTGCCATATTTCAACCCTCTTCTATTGTCATTCGATGCCGTGATATCTTTGTTTAGTAATTTCAGGAATTATAGGTTAGGACTGACTCAGAAGAGAGGGAGAAAGCATGTACAAAAAGGGAGGAGCATGAAAAATTGAAGTCTTGGGAGCAGCAGCATCGGCGCGCCCGCGCACTCCCCGCGCTCGCTTCGATGGAACTGACTAGAAGCGGCGCGCAAGGATGGACGTATCCGCGCAGATTGAAAGATTTCTATCGACGCACACGTGCAGCTGGCGCGCACGCGTGGACCACAAAAGTAATCGGTGCGCGCGCACGCATGGCGCGCACGCGTGGGAAGCTGCACGTGACCTCATTAAGAGAAATCGTGCCTGGCGATTCTGAGGCCAAGGAGGCCCAATTTCAAGCTATTTCTGCATGAAAAAGACCCAAGGATGCTGAGGGGGAAAGGGGGATGACTCATTGGGAGACTAGGACATAATTTTAGAGTTTTTTAGGTTCTTTGGTGATTCTAGAGAGAGAAACCCTTGTTCCTCTCTAGATCTAGTTTCCATTTTGATTTTTCCTTGTTGAATTGTGAATTGGATTTTGTTGATTATAGTTTTAATTGTTCAATTTAATTTCCTTGCTACAATCTTGCTTACATCTAGTGATAGTTTTATGATTCTTGTCAATTGTTATTTTACCCATTTCATGAATGTTGTGAATCTTGTCTTGTTGATGTTACATTGATGATTTCTATGTTTAATCTTGTTGATTGTTTGATTGTATGTTGATCATTGTTAGTGGGTATTTGTAGAATTCAATTTAATTTCTATTTTGAACATGTCTTTCATTAGCGCTTACCAAGTGTTTGATGAATTGTTCACTTTGATTATGGAGTAGTTCTTTCTCACTCTTGGCCTAGGTAAAGGGAATTGGGTAAACTTGAGTCATTGGGTCTAATGGATTTGATGATTTGGAGCCCTAGGTGGTCAATTTGATACTCATTGACGCCAACCCACTACTAATCTAATTAGTAGGTAGGTTGGGACTTATGGGTTGATGTGGCTAGGGCCATTTGACGTACTTCAAGTCTAGGAGTAGATATCACGTACTTAAGACTTGGGAGTAGACTTAATGAGCTTGGTTCCTCATAATTGTCAAGATGAAGTGTTGGACAAGGATTGTGACCCCAATTCCCATGCCTAGCCAAGAGTTGTTTTTATCATTCATATTTGAAAACCGATTTCCAATTTCACGTGTTTTAGTCATAGTTATTCGTTTAGCTTAAGGTAGAATTAAGTAGAATATTGCTTGCTCATTGGAATTGCTTAATTTTTGCTTACGTAGTTGAATTTTTTTATTGCAATTTAAGATTACTTGCTTGTTAAGTTTTCCATTTATTTTCATGCTCATAACTCTCAACCCCGGATTTCTAACCAATGTCGAAGCACATGTTTGCCCATTCTTCGTGAGACGACCCGAGGTTTGAATACTTCGGTTATTTCTATTGGGGTTGAACTTGTGACAACCAAATCCCTCTTCTAAATTTGACCCCCGAGGATTGTTGTTGGTAGGCTATACTCACAACGAGGTGATATTAAAGAGAAAAATCTTACCTATATAACATCCCTTGGTTGGACACACGTCAAATTTATGGCGCCGTTGCCGGGGAATGGTTGCAACGTATGCCTTGATATTGGTTATGTGAATATGTGAATATTGTAGATATTTTTCTCTTTCAATACTTAGCTATAGCTTAAATTTCTTTTGCATTTGTACTATGACTTTCAAGTTTGATGACTCGGTCTCAACCGAATTCTAGCTTAGCCAATTTTGATCCCGAGATTGAAAGAACTTTGTTGCACACTTGGCAAGCTAGAAGGCGATTGGACTACACGCCTAGTACTTCGGCCTCTCTTGAGGAAAATACCGAATCACTAGACGCCACCGAGGGTGACTTGGAGTCTGTTACTTCCTATTCTTCTGTTGACACTACTAATACATCTTTGCATCCTACAGGTGAGCCACACATGGCGGAGCCACGTTGGATCACTTTGCATGAGCAAGGAGCTCCGGATATCATACTTCAACCGTTACAAGCAAGGTATCCTAACCTTGATCCAAACTTTGAGTTGAAGAGTAGCTTGATAAATCTACTTCCTAAGTATCATGGGTTGCCGGGTCAAGACCCCATCCGACATTTGAAGGATTTTCATGTTGCTTGTTCTACGGCTCGAAGGCATGGAGCCGATGAGGTAGCCATCATGGTTTTTGCCTTTCCTTTTTCTCTTGAAGCACAAGCAAAAACATGGTTCTATTCGCTACCGGATGATATTGTGACTAATTGGAATTTCCTGAGAAGAGAGTTTCTTGACAAGTTCTTCCCACCGGAGAAGACCGAGTACATCCGGAAAGAGATTTCGGGCATAATGCAAAGAGACCAAGAGAGCATGTATGAGTATTGGTCTCGGTTCAAGAGGCTATTGGAGTCATGTCCACATCACGAAATGACCACTCGCTTGCTCATTAGCTACTTTACCGGAGGTCTTTGTGCGGAAGATAGAAGATTGCTTATCGCCTATAGTGGCGGATCCCTTTCGAAAAACAAGACGGAAGGAGAAGCTTGGGATTTGATAAAGGATGTCGCCGAATCTACGCAACACCCAAGAGTGAGGAATAACCCCCTTAAGGGTGTGGTAGAACCGTCCCCCTCCGAAGCAAGTCTAACCAAGGCACTTGAGGATATGGCCACCATCCTTACACAAATTCAAAGAGATCAAAGGGAGTATTACTCCATCAAAGCCATCCAAGCCCCTCCTCCGGTTGCTCAACTTGAAGGCCCTCATAGGATTTGTGGATTGTGCTCTAGCACTACACATTACACCGACCAATGCCATCAAATAAAGGAGGAACATGCCCTTGTGGTAGCCAATGTGAATTACAACAACCATCCACCATATCCTTCTCAAGGCCAAAACAACTACCATCAAGGTAGCAATCAACATCAAGGGTGGAGAGATAATTCACAAGGAAGCAATCAAAACCAAAGATGGAACAACCCTTCTTCTCATCACAATAACAACCCATCTTCATCCCAATACCACCACAATAACACCAACTACCAAGCCAACCAAAACCAAAACAACTACACCAAGTACCAAACACCACACCATAGACAACAAAACTAAACTCCTACATCTTCCAACAATCAAGTTGATGAGCTTAGAGCCGCTATGGAAAAACGAGATGAGATCAACAAGGTTCAATTCGAGGCCTTGAACACTCAATTGGCTAACCTCACCAACATACTCTCAAAGATGAACATGTCAAACCAACCACCAACTCCCAATAACAACACCACCCAACCCTCAAGTTCATCCAACCTTCCATCCCAACCCCAACCAAACCCAAAAGGCGGTCTCAATGCTATCACTCTACGGTCGGGGACTACATTGGAGGAGATACCCCCAATAGTCATCGGAAAGATGCATGAGGAAGAGGTAGTTGTTGGAGCTCCACATGAAGGAGAGGTGGTAGACAAAAGGCATGAGGAAGAAGGAGTAAACCTCAAGGAACCCAAGAGGAAAGCCGTAGTCGATGAATCAATTCCTATTCCATTTCCTTCCATGGTGAAGAAAGCAAAAAAGACACCGGAATTTGATTTAGACATGCTCCAAGTGTTCAAAAAGGTCGAGGTAACCATACCACTCCTTGATGCTATTCAACAAATCCCCAAGTATGCAAAATTTTTGAAACACTTGTGTACACACAAGAGTAGAATAGGGGAATTGGAAACACTATCCTTGGGTAGCTCGATTTCTTCCTTGATGGAGCCTATTCCAAGAAAAAGTGGTGACCCTGGACCGTGCTTAGTGTCTTGTTGTATCGGTGGATACACTTTTCATGACTGTATGTGTGACTTGGGAGCTTGTGTTAGCATCATGCCGCTTTCCATCTATGCGCGGTTGAATTTAGCTCCATTGAAGAAGTCGGCGGCGAGGTTTGCCTTAGCCGATAAAAGTGTGATCACAGTAATGGGAATAGCTGAAGATGTACTTGTGGCAATTAAGGATTTGGTTTTTCCGGTTGACTTTTACATCCTTGAGATGCCCCCAACGGAAGGTAGAAGTTCATCCTCCGTCCTACTTGGTAGACCTTTCCTCAAAACCTCCAAATTCAAACTAGATGCCTTCACCGATATATATTCCTTTGGAGTTGGAGACAAGACTATCATGTTCAATTTAGAGGAAGCTATGAAACATCCTCCCGAAGAACATTCTATGCTCCGATGCGACATAATTGATGAAGTGGTAGCGGAAGTACAAGAAGAAGATCATGACAAGTCGTGCTACCCCACCGTTGAGGAGATAGATGACCAAGAGGATGAACTTAAAGAAGTTGCCA
Organism: Arachis hypogaea; assembly: GCF_003086295.3. Classification (NCBI taxonomy): domain Eukaryota; kingdom Viridiplantae; phylum Streptophyta; class Magnoliopsida; order Fabales; family Fabaceae; genus Arachis; species Arachis hypogaea. The sequence goes on along the minus strand of NC_092049.1, from coordinate 63,850,738 downwards.
AGAATGAGTCCCATGAGCTTGATGAAAAGGAACCTCATCTTGAGGTAGCAAGTGAACTGAAACCCCTTCCCTCTCATCTGAAATATGCGTTCTTAGAAGACAACTGTGGGTTTCCCGTTATTATTGCTAGTGAACTCTCAAGTGAAGAAGAGGAAAAACTCCTAGACGTTCTAAGGAAGTACAAGAAAGCGATAGGATGGAGCTTTGTGGATATTGTGGGGATTGACCCGCATAAGTGCATGCATAGGATATTTCTCCAAGATGGAGCCAAGCCGGTTCGGCAACCGCAAAGGAGGCTCAACCCAACCATCCTTGACGTAGTGAAGAAAGAGGTCACCCGACTACTGGATGCAGACATCATATACCCTATTTCCGACAGTGAGTGGGTGAGCCCGGTTCAAGTTGTTCCCAAGAAGTCGGGCATCACAACAGTCAAGAAGAAAGACGGAGAAATGGTCACTAAAAGAGTGCAAAATGCGTGGCGAGTATGTATTGACTACAGAAGATTGAATGCCGCCACACGGAAGGACCATTACCCCTTACCCTTCATCGATCAGATGCTAGACCGCTTGGCAGGTAAATCTCACTACTGTTTTCTTGATGGATTTACTGGATATTTTCAGATACATATTGCTCCTGAAGATCAGGAGAAGACCACGTTTACATGTCCGTTTGGCACCTTTGTCTATAAAAGGATGCCATTTGGACTATGTAACGCACCCGCCACTTTTCAGAGGTGCATGATGAGTGTCTTCTCCGATCTAATGGAGAATTGTCTAGAGGTTTTTATGGATGATTTCAGCGTTTATGGTGTCTCATTTGATTGTTGTTTGGAGAGCTTGGCCAAGGTCCTAGCTAGATGTGTTGACACCAACCTTGTCTTAAATTTTGAAAAATGTCACTTTATGGTACGACAAGGTATAGTGTTAGGACATGTAGTATCTCATGAAGGCATTTTTGTGGACCTGGCCAAGGTCGATGTTATCACTACTCTGCCTCACCCCTCATCCGTGAGGGAGGTCCGCTCGTTTTTGGGACATGCAGGATTTTATAGGCGCTTTATCAAGGACTTCAGCAAGATTGCCTTGCCATTGTCGTGCTTACTCCAAAAAGATGTGGATTTTGAGTTTGACAGTGAATGTGTAAAAGCTTTTGAAGAGTTGAGGAAAATTCTCACCATAGCACCGATTGTGCAAGGCCCCAACTGGACGTTGCCGTTTGAGATAATGTGCAACGTGTCAAACTATGCTGTGGGTGCCGCGCTTGCACAGTGCGAGGGTAAACTTCCTTATGTCATTGCTTACTCTTCTAAGACACTAGATGCCGCACAATCCAACTATACCACTACCGAAAAAGAACTCTTAGCCATTGTTCATGCCTTAGATAAATTCAGATCTTATTTGCTAGGTTCAAAGATAGTGGTATACACAGTTCATGCAGCTTTGAAGTATTTATTAACAAAGAATGAGTCAAAGCCTAGGCTCATACGTTGGATCTTGCTCTTGCAAGAGTTCGACATTGAGATTAGGGACCGGAGTGGATCTCAAAACCTGGTTGTGGATCACTTAAGCCGCATTGAGAATTTAAAAACTGATCCATTTCCGATCAATGACTCATTCCCATTGGAAAGTTTGCATGCTGTGTCAGCTAGTTTTCCTTGGTTTGCCCCAATGGCAAACTACTTGGTTGCAAGAATCTTCCTTCCCAACTTTTCGAAAAATCAAAGGGACAAGTTGAGGAGTGATTCCAAATATTACATTTGGGATGACCCTCACTTGTGGAAGAGAGGTGTAGACCAAGTAATCCGAAGGTGTGTCCCGGAATCCGAATTTCAACCAATTTTGGAAGCTTGTCATTCGTCCGACTGTGGTGGCCACTTTGGCCCACAAAGGACCACTAAAAAGGTGTTGGATTGCGAATTCTGGTGGCCAACCTTATTCAAGGATGCTAACCGGCTATGTATGTCTTGTCATCAGTGTCAAAAGTCAGGAAACACATCCCAAAGGAATGAGATGCCTCAGCAACCTATGTTGTTCTGTGAGATATTTGATGTGTGGGGCATTGACTTTATGGGACCGTTTCCTAACTCTGGTGGGTATCTATACATTCTGTTAGCGGTTGACTACATGTCAAAGTGGGTGGAGGCCGTACCTACCCGCCTTGACGACGCCAACACCGTTGTTTCTTTCATTAGGAATCACATTGTATGCCGTTATGGGTCGCCACGAGCAATCGTGAGCGACCAAGGATCCCACTTTTGTAACAGGAAGGTAGAAGCATTGCTCAAGCGCTATGGAGTATCGCATAAGGTTGCTATTGCTTATCATCCACAAACAAATGGGCAAGCAGAAGTTTCCAACCGGGAGATCAAGAGAATCTTGGAAAAAGTGGTCAATCCACAAAGAAAGGATTGGAGCCTCCGGCTAGGAGATGCACTATGGGCATACAGAACGGCTTACAAGACTCCGATAGGGATGAGTCCCTTTCGGATCGTCTATGGTAAGGCATGCCACCTTCCGGTGGAGATTGAGCATCGAGCATACTGGGCGGTAAAGCAGTGCAACATGGATTTGGCCAAGGCGGGTGAAGCTAGGAAGTTACAATTAGAAGAGCTTGAGTGTTTGAGGAACGAGTCATATGAAAATGCCTGAATTTACAAGGAGAAGACTAAGGCATTCCATGACCATCACATTCGAAAGAAGGACTTTAAAGAAGGAGATGAAGTCCTCCTCTACAACTCAAGGCTCCGATTTATGCCTGGCAAGCTCCGTTCTAGGTGGGAAGGACCTGTTAAGGTGAAAGAAATGAAGCCCTACGGAGTGGTGGAATTATTTGATCCCAAAAGTGAAGCAACTTTCAAGGTGAATGGGCATAGAGTGAAGAAATATCATGGTTGCAAACCTCCAAGGGAGCTAGAGGTGTACATATTGGAGGATGCACCAAGTAGAGATGAAGCTTGAGAAGAGGACCGTCCAACTTAAGGACGTTAAAGAAAAGTGCTTGGTGGGAGGCACCCCACCGTGGTAAGATCTTCCTTGTTTATACCATCATGTAGTATCTTTAATTCCTTGAATTTTATGATCTTTCGATGATTGATTGAGTGCTTAGGGATGCTAGCTTTGTTGATTCTGTTAGATAGGTAGAATGTTCATTTAGATAGGTTGTGAAGGAGATATAGAAAACACAAAATTTTTCTTTGAAAATGAGCACCGAAGCGCAAGCGCACAGTGCGCGCGCGTGCCGGTTGCTAATTTCCATTTTCTGGCCAAAAACCCGAGAGTCAGGCCAACTTTGTGCCCAACTCGCGCCAGGCACCCACGCGTTCGCGTACATGCCGCCTGCGCGCAACATTGCCAGTTGACCATCGACGCGCAAGCGCACAGTGCGCGCGCACCGATAGGGCTTTGTGGAATCTCTAGTACATTTTCCAGAGAGTTGTGCCACAATTGGGCCAACTTTGTGCCGAAACTGACGCGTCCGCGCGTAGTGCGCGCCCGCACCAGCTCTCGAATACCACAAGCACGCGCTCGCGCATGGTGGGCGTCCGCGCGCATGCCTCCCTGGGTCACCCTGGTACAAAAACCAGAGACTTGAGCCAGGTTTATGCCACTTTTGTGCCTGGGGCACAACTCCTCTCGCGCGCGCGCCACTGCCGCGCACGCGCCCTCAGCCAGTACCTTCACCGACGCGTCAGCGCACCTTGCGCGCGCGCCATCTGCGCGAATCAGTTTAATACTTCGCGCCGTTTCACTCCTTTCTCACTCACATTCTCTTCTTGTTCTTTCTTAGTTCACTTTTCCCCTCTCTTCATCACTTCTCTTCTCTTCTTCTCCTTCTTCCACAACCCACCACCAATGTCTCCGGCTACTCACCGGTGACAACAACCACCTTTTCCGGTGGCGCTACACTTCTCTTACTTCCTCTCTCATCTTCACAAAAGAAGATTCAACCTTGCTTTTTCATACTCTTCAAGGTTTGACTTCTCCCCTCTTCCTTTCCTTTACTTCCACTTCCCTTTATGCTATTTCTTTTAATCAAATGCTTCTTGCTATCTTACTTAGTTTCTCTTTTGCTTGTTAATGATATCTCTTGTTTTTGTTTGCTTATTTTCCTTCTTTGTTTCTCCATGGATGTTGAACTTGAACTTAATTTGCATTACTAGATCTTTTGTCACTCTTTTACCATTGTGTGATGCTTATGTGGTGATTGATGTTCGATTTTGGGCTTTAAATTGGTTTAGTATCTCATAATTGCTCATTGCTTGATTATTGCACGCTAAGTGTTTGAGGAAATGCACACATACCATTTTGGCTCCATTTAGCCATGTATTTTCAATTTGGTGCTCCCTCCTCATTCACTTGTTTCTTCTTAAATGCATTGAGTCTAATTTATGTGCTTAAGGTTCATACTTGCTAATCCCATATTAATTGAACATGACTTGCTTTTTGCTAAGGATGCTTGAGACTACTCTTCTCATGCCTTTGCATGCCTTACTTTCTCTTGCATCACATGCCAAGTGATATAACCCTTGCTTTCATATTCATCATGGGCATGACAAATCACTTGCATGTTTTCATCAATTTATTTATTGGGTTTAATGTTTTCCTTCCTCCCCTTTCCTTTTAGGATGGCCACTAAAAAGGGCAAGGAGGTAGCTTCGAGGAAACCGGCCGCAAAAAGGGTGCCCCAAGGATCAAATTCTAAGGCGCGTTCTTCAATAGGAGCCAAACCTTTATCAAAGAACGGAAAGACACCCGCTCCTATTGATGAGGATAACAAGGGCAAACCGGCACGAGACTCTTCAAGGTTCCCCAACTGCTTTTGTGAACTCAAGTTCCCTTCCATAGCCGTAAGGAACTATCATCCTGAGCATTTGCTCGCTCCGCCGGATAAGGTTGCTCCTTATATCCTACCCCGTATCGAAAAGCAAGGATGGGAGTTTCTTTTGAGGAAACCAAGGGAAATCAACCTCTCTTGGGTGGAAGAATTTTACACTAACTACCATCTCTCCTCTCTTCGATCGGTGTATATGCACCGGAAGCAAGTTTCAATTTCTGAAGAGGCTATTCAGCAGGTGCTCAATGTTTTACCAGTGCCAATTGACATGGATGGATACCAAGAAGTCTTGCGTCAGCGAGTGGAGTACAGATTTAATTGGGACTCAATTCTCCAAGTCATCGCTGAGCCTGAAGCATTTTGGATCCATGGTAGCCAGCGGATGAGGCCCAAGAGTATCAATGCTCGCTCTCTCACTGTGGAAGCTTCTGAGTCGTGTTGCCCCAAGCATGGAGGAGCCTGAGATATTCACATCCACCTAGAATCCAAGCGATGAAAGTTCTGATGGAGGGGATAGTGAAGACTCCGGTCCCGACCGTCCCTTGAGTATCATCCGTAGCACGGAGGACCGTGCTAATTTCTAAGTGTGGGGAGGTCGTTCGACCGATCTCCATGGGTAACACTCTCTTCTCTTCAATAACCATGGATTTACCTTTTGCATAGATGTTAGCATATTGCATGCGTAGTTAGTTTTTCTTGTAAATACCCTTGCATGATAGTTAGTTCTATAGAATTACTTGGTCAAAGCAATAACTTTCTCTCCAAGAAACTGTGTTCTGCGTGACCTACCAAATTTTTAAAAATTTTGCAATGAACTTGCTTTAAGAATGCATTTTGGAACATAGTGATTGAGTTAAGAACACAAGCATGAAAGTTTTGAGCCTATTGCATGGTTACATCTTTTAACCATTATTTCCATTCTTGTGTGCATATCTCTCTCTCTCTATGAATGTGATCCTTGATTTGTCTAATTCTATATGTCTATTGCTTTGTGTATGAATGCATTTGCGTGATTGAGGCCATCATTTCAACAGTCACTTTTCCCAAATAGCCTTAACCCTTATATCTACCATTGCTAATCAATTTTGAGCCTTTGATAAACCCTATTGTTCTTAAATGGAGCACGTCAACAACCCTAAGCGAAAAACCATGAATGTCCCTGAATTTGAATCCTTGATTAGCTTGGGTAAGTAGGATGTGTATCATTCACATAGGAGGGGTATACTTTGGAAATCCGGGTAGATATATAGGCATGTAATTGTAGTGTAATTGAAAACTCTAGGATTTTGGGAACATACTCATGTGCTAAATGATTGCACCGTATGCATTAACACTTTAGTTCACTAAGAAACCCCAAGAAAAAGGGGATGATGATAATGTCATATATACAAAAAAAAAGGGAAAGAGAAAGAAATGAAAGGGGGACAAAAATGCCCCAAGATAAAGTAATAAAAACAATGCATATAGTAGGTGGACTGAAAAGAAGGCATGAGTATGCAAAAGGGTAGAAATTCAAGGGTAGCTAGGAATATATTGTAGTTGTATAGGTTGTTTTAGGTGTCTAGTGGGATCCGAGGTTGATCAAGGACTCAAATTTTAGCCCACTTAGCCATATACATCCTTACCTTCACCCTAGCCCCATTACAACCCATGAATAAGACCTCATGATACTTGTAAGCATGCATTAAGTAATTGTCGATTGATTAGATGAAAGACAAATCTTGGAAAGCATGATTAGGAGAAGATTGAGTGACGAACCCTAGACACTTGAGCGAATAGAGCGGATACACTTCCGGTGAGGATTCAATGCTCAATGCTTGTTCCCGGCTTTCACAAGCGTTCACTTAGCAAGTCATATGCACTCTTTAGTGATGTTCGGTTTGGTAGGATTCGTGAACTGCATACTATCTTCACCCTATATGCTCACATGTATTCTTGAAGGATAGATTCACTTTTGACCAAGCAGGTAGATGACTTTACATTAGTTACATGCATCCGTTTAGATACTTAGCATTTCATAAACCCTTACCCATCATAATCTTTGGTCTTTTTATTTTAAGCATGAGGGCATGCTTGGTTTATGTGTGGGGAGATTTGATAAACCCCAATTTCGTGGTTTATCTTGTGCTTATTTTGGGAGATTTTATCAATATTTCTCACACTTATTCACAAGAAATGCATGGTTTTGTGTTCACTTTCCAATATTGCTCTATGATGAAAAACATGCTTGTTTTACCTTAAATTTGCCATATTTCAACCCTCTTCTATTGTCATTCGATGCCGTGATATCTTTGTTTAGTAATTTCAGGAATTATAGGTTAGGATTGACTCAGAAGAGAGGGAGAAAGCATGTACAAAATGGGAGGAGCATGAAGAATTGAAGTCTTGGGAGCAGCAGCATCGGCGCGCCCGCGCACTCCACGTGCTCGCGTGGATGGAACTGACTAGAAGCGGCATGTAAGGATGGACGCATCCGCACAGATTGAAAGATTTCTATCGACGCACACGCGCAGCTGGCGCGCACGCATGGACCACAAAAGTAATCGGTGCGCGCGCACGCATGGCGCGCACGCGTGGGAAGCTGCACGTGACCTCATTAAGAGAAATCGTGCCTGACGATTTCTGAGGCCAAGGAGGCCCAATTTCAAGCTGTTTCTGCATGGAACAGACCCAAGGATGCTGAGGGGGAAAGGGGGATGACTCATTCGGAGACTAGGACATAATTTTAGAGTTTTTTAGGTTCTTTGGTGATTCTAAAGAGAGAAACCCTTGTTCCTCTCTAGATCTAGTTTCCATTTTGATTTTTCCTTGTTGATTTGTGAATTGGATTTTGTTGATTATAGTTTTAATTGTTCAATTTAATTTCCTTGCTACAATCTTGCTTACATCTAGTGATAGTTTTATGATTCTTGTCAATTGTTATTTTACCCATTTCATGAATGTTGTGAATCTTGTCTTGTTGATGTTACATTGATGATTTCTATGTTTAATCTTGTTGATTGTTTGATTGTATGTTGATCATTGTTAGTGGGTATTTGTAGAATTCAATTTAATTACTATTTTGAACATGTCTTTCATTAGCGCTTACCAAGTGTTTGATGAATTGTTCACTTTGATTATGGAGTAGTTCTTTCTCACTCTTGGCCTAGGTCAAGGGAATTGGGTAAACTTGAGTCATTGGGTCTAATAGATTTGATGATTTGGGAGCCCTAGGTGGTCAATTTGATACTCATTGACGCCAACCCACTACTAATCTAATTAGTAGGTAGGTTGGGACTTATGGGTTGATGTGGCCAGGGCCATTTGACGTACTTCAAGTCTAGGAGTAGATATCACGTACTTAAGACTTGGGAGTAGACTTAATGAGCTTGGTTCCTCATAATTGTCAAGATGAAGTGTTGGACAAGGATTGTGACCCCAATTCCCATGCCTAGCCAAGAGTTGTTTTTATCATTCATATTTGAAAACTGATTTCCAATTTCACGTGTTTTAGTCATAGTTATTCGTTTAGCTTAAGGTAGAATTAAGTAGAATATTTCTTGCTCATTGGAATTGCTTAATTTTTGCTTACGTAGTTGAATTCATTTATTGCAATTTAAGATTACTTACTTGTTAAGTTTTCCATTTATTTTCATGCTCATAACTCTCAACCCCAGATTTCTAACTAATATCGAAGCACATGTTTGCCCATTCTTCGTAAGACGACCCGAGGTTTGAATACTTCGGTTATTTCTATTGGGGTTGAACTTGTGACAACCAAATCCCTCTTTTAAATTTGACCCCCGAGGATTGTTGTTGGTAGGATATACTCACAACGAGGTGATATTAAAGAGAAAAATCTTACCAATATAACATCCCTTGGTTGGACACACATCAACTAGCAAGAAAGCTCAATCAAGCAATTAACAAAAGGGAGCTTGCTGGGAAGAGGCCAAGAAAGGGGGCACTGACTGGCTCCTCTTTACCATTGAGGTCATTCCTCTTAACAAACTGGAAGAAGAGGAAGAAAGTCATCAGCTACAGGTCAATAGTTTTTCCTTTCTTAGTTATTTCAATAAAGGAGTTAAGTAGATTTTTCTGTATTGCAAAGAGCTAAGTTTGGTGTTGCACACCAAAATAATTAAGGGGTGAATGTTGGATGCTAAGTTTGGTGTTCCACCACAAATTTTATTAAGGACACATTGCACCCTCAGCATGACTATTATCGGCTCCAAACAATCAGAGAAACTACTTAATAATTGTTATGTTTCTAGTTTTTAGTTTGTTTCCTAGTTTATAGTTGTTTTCTAGTTCATAGTTTACTTTCCTAATAAAAAGTACTTGATGTTTCATGCATGTATTTATTCTGTTGCATATAGAAGTAGGCAAGGAACTAAGTTTAAGGTTTCCACACCAACTTAGGTTCAGAGAATCACAAGCATACATGCATAATAACTATTTCTCAAGTGCTTGGGGAACAAGCAACTTTCAATATCTCATGTAGGAAGTCATTCAATCTCTTGGAGGAAAAGATACATCATCATGGACAAAGGAAGGACCTGGAACCCAACAATGATGATGACATAGAGGAAACAAATAGACTCCAAGAGGTTGTATTGTTCACTGACTGACTTTAGCTTAAATATGCTAATTGAAAGTGCAAATGTCCCCTGTTGATTAGTGTCCTATTATATTTATTTACTGTCTGTTTGTTTTTATGCTGTTATGGCTTGCTAGTCTAAGTGCTTGATTCACTTTCATCTTACTTGAATTATATGCTTTATTCCTCATGCTTGAATAAAAGAAAAATAACTGTGAAATAGAGAAAGAGTAAAAGTATGGTATGATATGAGACAGAATAAGGTTATGTGGTGGTATGTTCTGGTTCATTAGTTGATTTATAAATAAGGCTGAATGTTGGCATGACTTTGTGATATGAACTTGAGTTACATGGCTGAAAATTTGGATAAATGCCTGTGATGTTCTTGTACAAAGATAAGCTTGGATAACTAGGTTCTAAGGGGTGCTTCATCACCTAGAAACTTGGGTTAACTAACCCGGGATTGCAACCCGAAAGTCCACCATCAAGAGCTACTTTGAGACAAAGCATTTAGTAACCCAAAGAGGTGCTGGGCATCAATTTCCAAAGAACAAAACAAAGCTAAATGCATGTGATGTGTGTGTGCTAAGGAGAAGTTTGAGCAAGTAAGCACATAGGGGTGTTTCAACACCTATGGGATTAAATTAACTGGGGCGGGAATGCTGGCTGAAAGCTTACTCTAAAAAGCTGCCTTACCACATAGCATTAAGCCTCAACAAACAATGAATCTCAGCCAAGAAAGAGAAAAACTAAGGGCCAAGCAATAACAAGTCTCATTTTTTGTGTAATTCAAGTAAGGATCCAAAGGGGTGTTGATGTCTCAGCCATAAAATAAAAATCTCTAAGATACCATGCATGAAAACCCCATTACCCAGTATTGAATTTTTTCCAAATAAAAACTTATACTCTTCTCTGTCTTTATTCATTCTTGTTCTGTTTTACTGCTTGCTTGGGGACAAGCAAGATTTAAGTTTGGTGTTGTGATGACAAGTCATCTTAGGCTAGTTTCACAAGCCTTTTTCATTAGTTTTTACTTGGTTCTCATGCATTTTTAGGCAACAAATAAAGTGTTTGAGTGAGAATTTCATGCTTATCTTGATTCAATGAAACATTGGTAATTTTATGCATTTTCATTGGATTTCTTGCAAGATTTAGTTGATAATATGAATGATGCAATATTTGATGATTATGATAAGGCTTTGATATTTGTTTGGTTGATGATAGGTTAAAAGATGAAGGAAAAGAAACAGAAAGCACAAAATAAGCTCAAAGGAAGAACTTTGGACATATTTTTGAAGTTTGAGCACGCTTGGAGCTTTAGGCCACGCTTTTAAAAGCGTGGCCCATGATTTCAAAAAGGAGGGCGCTCTTGGCGCGAAAACCCTACAACGCACACGCGTACAAGACGCTTACGCATCGGGCAAGGTCATTTGAAGACCCACGCGTACGCGTGCATGACGCGTACGCGTGGATATGATCAGCGCTCGTTTTCAAAGAGAACGCTACGTTCACTAATTGAGATTTTTGGGCATATTCGAACTTGGAGGCAAAGTTTTGCAATCGATGCGCACGCGTGCTTGACGTGCACGCGTCGATGGAGAACCTGGGATGAAACACGCGCACGCATGGCTGGTGCTGAAGCATGGAATTGAGATTTTACTACCCACGAGCACGCGCAATGCACGCGAATGCGTAGAGCAGCATTCATTAAGCAAACGTAGCGCTCATTAAGAGACCACTGCAAAGGACGCGTCCGTGTCGATGGGCGAAAATACAAAAGCATGCGCAGGCATGAGGGATGCATACCCGTGGGTGCCGGAACGCTCCGTTCTCTAAATGAACGCTACGGTCTCCTAGAAGTGCAACTTTGGCTCAATTAAATTGATTTCAAGCCAATTGAAGCTCCAAAGCAAGAAGAGCCCATTGACATCACTCAAAGGCACAAGAAATAGTTAGAATAGGAATTTGATTTAAGTTGTAATTTGTTTTCAATTTTAATTTCATTTGTAATTTAGGAATGCCTATAAAAAGGCTTTGGTTCTGTTAGAAAAAAGGAAGCGAAAAACGCAAAGTAGGAGTAAGAGTAGAATAGAAAGCTCAGGCTGGAGGATTAGAGACTCCAAATCTCTCTTGGAGGATTAGAGACTCCAGAGAGCTTAGCTTAGTTGATACACTTTTATTTTTTTGTACTTTAACATATCAGTATTCAATTCGGCATATGAAATTTCAGTTTCTGATAATTATCTTCTACAAATTTACTTTTTGCAACTTTACATTTGAGTTTGCTGTGATCTGAATTTATTTTTCATGCAATTTAAAGTCTTATGGAATTGTTTTGAATTCTGATTTACAGCTTCATTTAATTTCCAAGCACCCAATTCCCTTTACATTTGTTGCAATTTACGTTTCTTGCTCTTTAAGTTTCTGCTGATTTACATTCTGCACTTTAAATTCATTGCAATTTACTTTCTGCTAATTTAATTTCATCCAATTCACCACTGTTAGCTTGACCAGACTAATCACCTCACTAAAGTTGCTTGATCCATCAATCCCTGTGGGATCGACCTCACTCTTGTGAGTTATTACTACTTGATGCGACCCGGTACACTTGCCGGCGAGTTTGTGTGGAATCGTTTTTCCCTCATCACTCCCTCAACAAGAAGAAGACCATTGAAGAGGCCATAGATATCATTGAAACTGTTGCTAATAATGAGTATTTCTATGCCTCTGAAAGGACCCAAAAGAGAGGAGTAATAGAGCTCAATTCCATGGATGCTCTATTAGCTCAAAACAAAGTGCTCACTGCTCAACTAGCAGCTCTAACCAAGTAAATAGAGAAGAACCAAGTTTCAGCTGTCCATGTTCAAGAACCTACACAAGAGGAAGAGAACCCAACAGTTGAAGGTGACTGGGAACAAGCCAACTATGTGAACAATTCCTCTAGACCATCATATGATCCAAATTCCAAGACATACAACTAAGGGTGGAGGAATCACCCAAATTTTGGGTGGAGAAACCAACAAAAACACAACCAATATCACAAACTATACCACTCAAACCAGTACAATAACCACAACTTCCACCATCAATCAAGCAACAATAGACCATACCACAACTCACAAAATGCACCTTACCATTCCACACAACAACCATACAACAACCACCCTCAAGATGCATCATCATCAGTGATGGACGAGTTTTGTCGTGTCGGTTTAGAATTCCTCTAGTAGAAATAAGAACTTCGTTGTAAGCATAGTTCCAAACCAACAAACAATTCTCACATCAAAAAGTTTGGTGTTGTCACGAATAACAAACCCCTAATGAAAATTAACCGAAATATTTGGACTCCGGGTCATCTCTCTAGGAATGTAATGAAGTGGTCAATTATTGGCTATAAAGGGGTAAAGGGGATTTTGGTTTATAAGAGGGGCAAGAAAAGTAAATCGAGCAAGTAATTAAAGAAAGCAAGTAATAAAGAGAGACATTCATGGCAAGCATTGAGATCATAGGCTTTCCATCCTAGTCACTAATAATAATAATTAATAAGAATTTATCTTATTTCGTCATCTCCAACCTTGGAAGGTGTAAGTTATCTTCCATGAGAGAAAGTCAAACAAGACTAGTTAATCTCAAATCAAAATTCCTAACCAACTCACTAATTGGATTAGCAAAAGATTAGAGTCTTTGAAAATGATATTAACTAACAATTCTAGATCACCAACATAGGTTGGGTTTTCATGACTCAAGATTACCTAATTACTCTTTCCAAGCCAAGAATGCTTAAAACCTACTCTAAAAACCAACCAAGCATTTTGTCAAACACTTTGTGAGTGATAAAGGAAAGCATAATAAATTGCAAGAAATAGTAAAATCTAACAACTACCAATTGCAAGGAGAGTAAATAAACAACTTAATTCATCAATGAAATAAACATCAACATCAAATTGCATTAAATGTAAACTAATTTCAACATGAGTTCATCATCACAAAAGAGGGCAAAGATGGAAAGTAACACAACAACTAAGAAAATCAAGATGTAGAAATGAGAAATTATCAAAGAAACAAGATGAAAGCAAGGAATTAAACATGGATCTATGACTATTTAACCTAATCCTAACCTAATTCTAGAGAGAAGAGGGAGCTTCTCTCTCTAGAAAACTAACTAAAGGCTCATGTTGACTAAACTAATTGCTCCCTCCCTTTGCCCAAGCTTGAATTCTGCATGAAATAGCATTAGAAATAAGTTGGATTGGGCCCAAAATGCTCTACAAATCGTTGGCCACGAGTTGCTTTTAGTAAATCACGTGCACCAATCGGCGCGCACGCATATAGTGCACGTGCGCGTCCCTATACATCAAGCAACTATGGCAAATTTTATATCATTTTGAAGCCCCGGATGTTAGCTTTCCAACACAACTAGAACCGTCTCATTTGGACCTTTGTAGCTCAAGTTATGGTCGATTGAGTGCAAAGAGGTCAGGCTTGACAGCTTTGTAGTTCCTTCATTTCTTCATGAGTTCTCCCACTTTGCATGCTTTTCTCCTTACTTCTTCCATCCAATACTTGCCTTATGAACCTAAAATCACTCAACAAACACATCAAGACATCGAATGAAATTAAAGTGAATTAAAATCACCAATTTAAGGGCCTAATAAGCATGTTTTTACACTTAAGAACAATTCAAGGGAGAATTACAAAACTATGCTATTTCATTGAATAAAGGTTGGAAAAGATGATAAAATCCCCCAAATTAAGCACAAGATAAACCACAAAATTGGGGTTTATCAAATCTCCCCACACTTAAACTAAGCATGTCCTCATGCTAAAATTAAGAAATAAGCAAAGGAGAATCAACATTTATTCAATGCAAACTAATTAAATGCAATCTATCTACATGAATGCATCCACATGGTCAAAACAAGTCAACTTCAAAGAAAACATATTTAAGTACAAGGGCTAAAGCCGTAGCAGTCAAATCAAACCCACAATTAAATTGAATTTTTAAAAAGGTTTTACAAACTTGCAAGAAAAGAGATGATCATGGTTTGAAACATGTAATTGAGCAATCGAACCCTCACCGGATGTGTATCCGCTCTAGTCGCTCAAGTGTATGGGGTTGATTCACTCAATTCTCCCCTAATAATTCTTTCATCTAACATTCAACAATTAATTCATGCATGCATACAAATATCATGAGGTCTTTCCCATAGGTTGTAATGGGGCTAGGGTCAAGGTAGGATGCATATGGTCAAGTGAGCTAGAGATTTGAATCTTTGATCAACTTAAACTTCCCACCTAACCTATGACAACCTATACAATTCTAAACAAACCTAGCTATCCATTCTTCACTTTTTTACACACTCGTGCATTCCCTTTTGATCACCATACATATGCATTGGTTATTATTGAACTTCACTTTGGGCATTTTGTCCCTTTTTTATTGCAATTCTTTCTCTTTCTTTTTCTATTTTTATTATTTATTTTCTCTTTTTTTTTCAAACTAAAATATATACAAGAACATCAATTCATATGGTTTACATAAGATCAATACATGAGCATGTACCCAATTCCCAAAATTTTTCAACAAAAACACACATACCTTGTATCTCTAACCAATGTACCCAACTTTCCCAAAATCAAATGATGAACACTCTCACTAGCCTAAGCTAATCAAAGATCCAAATTAAGGACATTTATTATTTTTCACTTAGGCTTGTAATGTGCTTCAATTAAGAATAAGTGGGTTAAGCATAGGCTCAAAATTGGTTAACAATGGAAGATAAAAGGTAGGCTATTTGGGGTAAGTGAGCTATTTGAACAATGGTCTCAATCATATAAATGCATGTATACACAAAATAATGGACATAAAGAATCAAACAAATCAAAGATTACAATCATAGGAAGAGAATAATGCACACAAGAAGGAAAGTAAGTGGTTATGTATGGTGTAACCACACAATTAGGCTCAAACCTCACATGCTTGTGTTCTTAGCTCAAAAATCATGTTCTACAAAGTATATAATTCAAGCAAGTTCTAAAAATTTTTTTTTCTCAATTGGGGTGCCCTATAGATAAAATCCTTGGAAAATATCATGATTTTGACTAAGCTTAATATATACATATGCAATGCAACCAAAAATCCTAAAAGACCTAAAAATAAAATGCAAAAGTGTTGGGATTAGAAACTTGTCACCCAAAAATACCGAGCAGTCGGACGACCTCCCCACACTTAAAAGTTTGCACCATCCTCGGTGCATCCAAAGATGAGCAAAGGGGGTACGGTGACTTTCCTAGTTGCTACCTTCAGCTGGTAGGTCAACCGATGCTGCGTGTTCTTCTCCCGCTTCCATTTTTGCTTATGATGACTCATCGTGAACATAGAAAACAGGACATAATAAGACAAGTAAATACACAAGCAAGGGAGCATGGATTGTTGGAATGAGGTAAATCACTAGAATTGAGTGAGTGAATTAGTGTGACATTAATGAAAAATAAGTGTGTGGGTCCTAACTTGCATGCAGTTTAGAACTTACACTCTAGTATTTAGAAACCATGTCACAATTATACAAAAGAAGACACACAATTCACTCATTCTATTGTGCTTGAAATACTTCAAAAGACTTGTAGGTTAAGTCAACCACACAAGTAGTGAAAAGGCATGGAAGCATTCAAGCAATTAATCAAGCAATTGTGAAATTGGATAATGCATGGACATTGATTGGTGTGTAAGTAAATTTCGTGAACAAAATGGTTTAAAGAGCTCACACATCAAACAATGACACTTATTAAAGTTATTGCAATACCCTAGTGACATAGAGGTGGAACACATGAATGCTATGGAACTTAGAAAAAAGGATATAGAAGTCAAAAATCAATCATATAGCAAGCATGGTCCATAAAGCTTAGAAAGCTCAAAAATATGTCATTAGGTAAGCTTTCGATCCAATTTCACAACTCTACATTCTCAATGCATGAAATAAGTGATGTGAATAAGGGTAAACCATAAACAAGCATCACCTAAAAAAATGCAATGATAATATACAATTGCCTAACAATAGATGATGAATGCATGGTGGCCAAAATATGCAATTCAAAAGAGTTGAGAAGCTTAAAGGCAATGTAACATTCACTTGGTGCTCACAAATGTTAAACATGAAGACTCAAAACCAAGTGACAAAATATAACCTCAACAATTAAATCCAATAATAAAAATTAAAAATAATGATGTTAAAATAACATCTCATCAATAATCAGCAGTAAGAAACAGTAAACAATATTAATAATCCAACACTTATAAAGAAAAATAGAAAACAAAATGAAAATGTGCTAATTAATCAATTAACTAACTAACTAAAAGAAGTGGTTATGGATGGTGTTTGGTAGTGTTGGGTGATGATTGAGGGGTGGAAAGAGAAGAGAAGAAGGAAAGAAATGGAAAGAAGAGAAGAAAAGAAGGTGAGTGAAACAGAGCAATCCACGCATGCGCGTCATGTACGCGTAAGCGTGGATTGATGAAATGCAGCAACACGTACGCGCGGCTGACACGTATGCATGCATGGCTGGTGCACAAAATTGTGATCTCAGGAAACGGCGCCAAAAACTCTGTACGCACGTCTTAATAAATTGTTTTTCATTCACAACTTCGATACAACTAACCAGCAAGTGCACTGGGTCGTCCAAGTAATAAACCTTACGTGAGTAAGGGTCGATCCCACGGAGATTGTTGGTATGAAGCAAGCTATGGTCACCTTGTAGATCTCAGTCAGGCGGATATAAAATAGTTATGGAGTTTTCGAAAATATATAATAAAATAAGGATAGAAATACTTATGTAAATCATTGGTGAGAATTTCAGATAAGTGCATAGAGATGCTTTCGTTCCTCTGAACCTCTACTTTCCTGCTGTCTTCATCCAATCAATCCTACTCCTTTCCATGGCTGGCTTTATGTAAGGACATCACCGTTGTCAATGGCTACTTTTTATCCTCTCTGGAAAATGGTTCGATGCGCTGTCACAGCACGGCTAATCATCTGAGGTTCTCGATCATACTGGAATAGGATTCACCCTCCTTTTGCGTCTGTCACTACGCCCAGCACTCGCGAGTTTGAAGTTCGTCACAGTCATTCAATCCCAGAGTCCTACTCGGAATACCACAGACAAGGTTTAGACTTTCCGGACTCTCATGAATGCCGCCATCAATCTAGCTTATACCACGAAGATTCTGATTAAGAGATCCAAGAGATACTCATTCAATCTAAGGAAGAACGGAAGTGGTTGTTAGGCACGCGTTCGTGGGGGAATGCTGATGATTGTCACGTTCATCACATTCAAGTTGAAGTGCGAATGAATATCTTAGAAGCGGAATAAGTTGAATTGAATAGAAAAATAGTAGTACTTTGCATTAATCTTTGAGGAACAGCAGAGCTCCACACCTTAATCTATGGAGTGTAGAAACTCTACCGTTTGAAAATACATAAGTGAATATAGGTAAGCATGGTCGAGTGGCCAGCCTCCCATGGAGGTCAAGAGATCTAAACATGATCAAAAGATGTCTAATACAATAGTAAAAAGTCCTATTTATACTAAACTAGTTACTAGGGTTTACAGAAGTAATTAATCGATGCATAAATCCACTTCCGGGGCCCACTTGGTATGTGCTTGGGCTGAGCTGGAATGTTACACGTGTAGAGGTCAATCTTGGAGTTGAAAGCCAGTTTCTAACGTATTTCTGGCGTTCAACTCTGGCTTGTAACGTGTTTCTGGCGTTTAACTCCAGACAGCAGCGTAGAACTGGCGTTCAACGCCCATTTGCGTCATCGAAACTCGGCCAAAGTATAGACTATTATATATTGCTGGAAAGCCCTGGATGTCTACTTTCCAACGCAATTAGAAGCGCGCCATTTTGAGTTATGTAGCTACAGAAAATTCACTTTGAGTGCAGGGAGGTCAGAATCCAACAGCATCGGCAGTCCTTCTTCAACCTCTGAATCTGATTTTTGCTCAAGTCCCTCAATTTCAGCCAGAAAATACCTGAAATCACAGAAAAACAAACAAACTCATAGCAAAGTCCAGAAATGTGAATTTAACATAAAAACTAATGAAAACATCCCTAAAAGTAACTAGATTCTACTAAAAATATACTAAAAACAATGCCAAAAAGCGTATAAATTATCTGCTCATCACAACACCAAACTTAAATTGTTGCTTGTCCCCAAGAAACTAAAAATCAAATAGGATAAAAAGAAGAGAATATACTATAAATTCCAAATTATCAATGAAACATAGCTCCAATCAGATGAGCGGGACTTATAGCTTTTTGCCTCTTGAATAGTTTTGGCATCTCACTTTATCCATTGAGGTTCAGAATGATTGGCATCTATAGGAACTCAGAGTTCAGATAGTGTTATTGATTCTCCTAGTTCAGTATGATGATTCTTGAACACAGCTACTTTATGAGTCTTGGCCGTGGCCCTAAGCACTTTGTTTTCCAGTATTACCACCGGATACATAAATGCCACAGACACATAACTGGGTGAACCTTTTCAGATTGTGACTCAGCTTTGCTAAAGTCCCCAATTAGAGGTGTCCAGGGTTCTTAAGCACACTCTTCTTTTGCTTTGGACCTTGACTTTAACCGCTCAGTCTCAAGTTTTCACTTGACACCTTCACGCCACAAGCACATGGTTAGGGACAGCTTGGTTTAGCCGCTTAGGCCAGGATTTTATTCCTTTAGGCCCTCCTATCCACTGATGCTCAAAGCCTTGGGATCCTTTTTATTTACCCTTGCCTTTTGGTTTTAAGGGTTATTGGCTTTTTGCTCTTGCCTTTTGGTTTTAAGAGCTTTTGGCTTTTTCTGCTTGCTTTTTCTTTCTATATTTTTTTTTTCGCTACTTTTTTTTTCTTCTGCAAGCTTTGTTCTTTGCTGCTTTTTCTTACTTCAAGAATCATTTTTATGATTTTTCAGATTATCAAATAACATGTCTCCTTGTCATCATTCTTTCAAGAGCCAACATATTTAACATTCATAAACAACAACTTCAAAAGACATAGGCACTGTTCAAGCATTCATTCAGAAAACAAGAAGCATTGTCACCACATCAATATAATTAAACTAAGTTCAAGGATAAATTCAAAACTCATGTACTTCTTGTTCTTTTGAATTAAAACAGTTTTCATTTAAGAGAGGTGATGGATTCATATTCACTACTTTAAGGCATAGACACTTAGACACTAATGATCATGTAATAAAGACACAAACCTAGATAAGCACTCAACATAAAGAAAACGAAAAACAGAGAATGTAAGAACAAGGAATGAATCCACCTTAGTGATGGTGGCGTTTCCTTCTTGAGGAACCAATGATGTCCTTGAGCTCTTCTATGTCTCTTCCTTGTCTTTGTTGCTCCTCCCTCATTGCTTTTTGATCTTCTCTAATTTCATGAAGGATGATGGAGTGCTCTTGATGTTCCACCCTTAATTGTCCCATGTTGGAACTTAATTCTCCTAGGGAGGTGTTGATTTGCTCCCAATAGTTTTGTGGAGGAAGATGCATTTGAGACATCTTCGGGATCTCATGGTGATGAGCTTCATGCGTTTCTTGAGATCCATGAATGGGATCTCTTGCTTGCTCCATCCTTTTCTTAGTGATGGGCTTGTGAGATAAATCTTTCCATCTCCCATGGCTCAGAGGTGGAAGCAATTGTCTTCCCTTTTCTCTTTCTTGAGGTTTCTTTGGCCTTAGGTGCCATTAATGGTTATGGAAAAACAAAAAAGCTATGCTTTTACCAAACCAAACTTAGAATATTGCTCGCCCTCGAGCAAAAGAAGAAAGAATAGAAGAAGAAGAAGATATGGAGGAGATAGAGGGATGTGTGTATTCGGCCATATGGGTGGGATTGGTGGGAAAGAGCTGTTGAATTTTGAAGGTGGGTGGGTGTATGGATGTGAGTGGTGAAGTGGTGATAGGGAAGAGAGATTGAGGTGATTGGTGAAGAGTTTTGGGGAAGAGTGTTTATGGGATTGTGTGAAAGAGAGGTGAGAATAAGTGAGTGGAGGTAGGTGGGGATCCTATGGGGTCCACAGATCCTGAGGTGATCCTGTGGGGTCCACAGATCCTGAGGTGTTCAAGGATTTACAACCTTGCACCAAATTAGGTATGCAAAATGCCCTTGCACACAACTCTGGGCATTCAGCGCCAGATTGGTGCTTGTTCTGGGCGTTGAACGCCCATTTGTTGCCCATTTCTGGCGTTGAACGCCAAAACCATGCTTGTTCTGGGCGTTCAGCGCCAGCTCTTCTCCAGGGTGCAATTCTGGCGTTCAAACGCCCAGATGCTGCCCATTTTGGGCGTTCAGTGCCAGAACCATGCTCTGTTCTGGCGTTGAACGCTAGCCAGATGCTTCTTACTGGCGTTTAAATGCCAGTGAGATCCTCCTCCAGGGTGTGATTTTTCTTTTGCTGTTTTTGATTCCGTTTTTAATTTTTATATTTATTTTGTGACTCCATATGATCATGAACCTAATAAAACATGAAAGAACAATAAAATTAGATAAATAAAAATTGGGTTGCCTCCCAACAAGCGCTTCTTTAATGTCAGTAGCTTGACAGTGGGCTCTCATGGAGCCTCACAGATGTTCAGAGCATTGTTGAGACTTCCCAACACCAAACTTAGAGTTTGGTTGTGGCCTCCCAACACCAAACTTAGAATTTGACTGTGGGGGCTCTGGTTGACTTTGTTTTGAGAGAAACTTACTGTGCCTCTTTTCCATGTTTACAGAAGGATAACCTTGAGTTGTAAACACAAGGGAGTCCCCATTCAATTGAAGGACTAATTCACCTCTGTCAACATCAATCACAGCTCTTGCTGTGGTTAGGAAGGGTCTTCCAAGGATGATGAATTCATCCTCATCCTTCCCAGTATCCAGGACTATGAAATCAGCAGGGATGTAAAGGCCTTCAACCTTTACTAATACGTCTTCTACTTGTCCATAAGCCTGTTTTCTTGAATTGTCTGCCATCTCTAATGAGATTTTAGCAGCTTGTACCCCATAGATTCCCAGTTTCTCTATTACAGAGAGGGGCATGAGGTTTATCCCTGACCCAAGGTCACATAGAGCCTTCTCAAAGGTCATGGTGCCTATGGTACAAGGTATTAAGAACTTTCCAGGATCCTGTTTCTTCTGAGGCAATGTCAGTTGATCCAGATCACTCAGTTCATTAGTGAACAAGGGAGGTTCATCTTCCCAAGTCTCAATACCAAATAATTTGGCATTCAGCTTCATGATTGCACCAAGGTACTTGGTAACTTGCTCTTCAGTGACATCCTCATTCTCTTCAGAAGAGGAATACTCATCAGAGCTCATGAATGGCATAAGGAGGTTTAATGGAATCTCTATGGTCTCTAGTTGAGCCTCAGATACCTTTGGTTCCTCAAAGGAAAACTCCTTATTGATCACTGGACGTCCCAGGAGGTCTTCCTCCTTGGGATTCATGTCCGCCCCTTCCTCTTTGGATTTGGCCATGATGGTTATATCAATGGCCTTGCACTCTCCTTTTGGATTTTCTTCTGTATTGCTTGGGAGAGCACTAGGAGGGATTTCAGTGATCCTTTTACTCAGCTGGCCCACTTGTGTTTCTAAATTTCTAATGGAGGACCTTGTTTCATTCATGAAACTCACAGTGGCCTTAGATAGATCAGAGACTAAGTTTGCTAAATTAGAAGTATTTTATTTAGAGTTCTCTGTCTGTTACTGAGTGGATGATGGAAAAGGTTTGCTATTGCTAAACCTGTTTCTTCCACTATTGTTAAAGCCCTATTGAGGCTTTTGTTGATCCTTCCAAGAGAGATTTAGGTGATTTCTCCATGAGAGATTATAGGTGTTTCCATATGGTTCACCCATGAAATTCACCTCTGCTATTGCAGGGTTTTCAGGATCATAAGCGTCTTCTTCAGAAGATGCCTCTTGAGTACTGTTGGATACAGCTTGCATTCCATTCAGAGTATCAATTTCAAGAACTCCCTTCTTCTGAGGTGTCCCATTACTCACAGGACTCCTCTCTGAAGTGTACATGAACTGGTTATTAGCAACTATGTGAATGAGTTCTTGAGCTTCTGCAGGTGTTTTCTTTAGGTGAATGGATCCACCTGTAGAAGTATCCAATGACATCTTGGCTAATTCAGACAGACCATCATAGAATATATCCAGGATGGTCAATTCTGAAAGCATGTCAGAAGGACACTTTTTGGTCAGTCCTTTGTATCTCTCCCAAGCTTCATAGAGGGATTCACCTTCTTTCTGTCTGAAGGTCTGAACATCCACTCTAAGCTTACTCAGCTTTTGAGGAGGAAAGAACTTGGCTAAGAAAGCCTTGACCAGCTTATCCCAAGAGTTCAGGCTATCCTTAGGTTGAGAGTCCAACCATACTCTAGCTCTGTCTCTTACATGAAAAGGGAAAAGCATGAGCCTGTAGACTTCAGGATCTACTCCATTAGTCTTAACAGTATCACATATCTGCAAGAATTCAATTAAGAACTGAAAAGGATCTTCAGATGGAAGTCCATGAAACTTGCAGTTCTGCTGCATCAGAGAAACTAATTGAGGTTTCAGCTCAAAATTGTTTGCTCCAATGGCAGGAATGGAGATGCTTCTTCCATGTAAATTGGAATTAGGTGCAGTAAAGTCACCAAGCATCCTCCTTGCATTATTATTATTTTCGGCTGCCATCTCCTCTTCTTGTTTGAAAATTTCTGACAGGTGCTTGCTGGATTGTTGTAATTTAGCTTCTCTTAGTTTTCTCTTCAGAGTCCTTTCAGGTTCTGGATCTGTTTCAACAAGAGTGTTCTTGTCCTTGCTCCTGCTCATATGTAGAAGAGGGAACAGAAAAATAATAATAATAGGGATCCTTTTTACCACAGGTATAGAGGTTCCCCTGTGTGAGTAGAAGAAAAGAAGAGTAATGTAAAGAAAGAAACACAATGGTGAGGAGAGCAGAGATGTGAGATGAAGAGAAGTGTTAGTAGATGAATAAATAAATTGAATGAGATGAGAGAGAAAGAGAATTTTCGAAAATAATTTTTGAAAAAGAGTTAGTGATTTTCGAAAATAGTTTTTTTTGAAAAAGGTTAGTAATTTTCGAAAATTAAAATCAAAAAGTAAAATAATTAATTAATCAAAAAGAAATTTTGAAAAAGAGGGAAGATATTTT
Organism: Arachis hypogaea; assembly: GCF_003086295.3. Taxonomy (NCBI): domain Eukaryota; kingdom Viridiplantae; phylum Streptophyta; class Magnoliopsida; order Fabales; family Fabaceae; genus Arachis; species Arachis hypogaea. The sequence continues at coordinate 63,827,118 of NC_092049.1, read as the reverse complement.
CGAAAATTAGAGAGAGAGAGAGTTAGTTAGGTAGTTTTGAAAAAGATAAGAAAAAAAACAAAAAGTTAGTTAGTTAGTTGAAACAAATTTGAAAATCAATTTTGAAAAGATAAGAAGATAAGAAGTTAGAGAAGATATTTTAAAATCAAATTTTTGAAAAAGATAAGATAAGAAGATATTTTTTGAAAAGATATGATTGAAATTAATTTTGAAAAAGATTTGATTTTTAAAATCACAATTAATGACTTGATTCACAAGAAATCACAAGATATGATTCTAGAACTTAAAGTTTGAATCTTTCTTAACAAGCAAGTAACAAACTTGAAATTTTTGAATCAAAACATTAATTGTTGATGATATTTTCGAAAATTATGGGACAAAATTAAGAAAAATGAAAAAGATTTGATTTTTGAAAAAGATTTTGAAAAAGATAAGATTTTTAAATTGAAAATTTGATTTGACTCATAAAAACAACTAGATTTTAAAAATTTTTGAAAAAGTCAAATCTAATTTTCGAAATTTCAAGAGAGAAAAAGGGGAAGATATTTTTTTATTTTTGAATTTTTAATGATGGGACAGAAAAATATGAAAATGATGCAATGCATGAAAATTTTGGATCAAAACAATGAATGCATACAAGAATGCTATGAATGTCAAGATGAACACCAAGAACACTATGAAGATCATGATGAACATCAAGAACATATTTTTGAAAAATTTTTAATGCAAAGAAAACATGCAAGACACCAAACTTAGAAATCTTTCATGTTTAGACTCTATAGATGCAAAAATGCACATGTAAAACAAGAAAAGATGCAAAACAAGAAAATATGAAGATCGAACAAGAAGACTTACCAAGAACAACTTGAAGATCATGAAGAACACTATGAATGCATGAATTTTTTTCGAAAATTTTTATGCAAACTTTAAATCATGCAATTGACACCAAACTTAATTTTGACTCAAGAATCAAACAAGAAACATGAAATATTTATTTTATTTTTATGATTTTCTAAATTTTTTTTTCGAATATTAATTGAAAAAAAAAAGAAAAAGAAGAAAATATTTTTGAAAAATTTTTGAAAACTTTTTGAAAACAAAATAAGAAGGAAATTACCTAATCTGAGCAACAAGATGAACCGTTAGTTGTCCAAACTCAAACAATCCCCGGCAACGGCGCCAAAAACTTAGTGCACGAAATTGTGATCTCAGGCAACGGCGCCAAAAACTCTGTACGCACGTCTTAATAAATTGTTTTTCATTCACAACATCGATACAACTAACCAGCAAGTGCACTGGGTCGTCCAAGTAATAAACCTTACGTGAGTAAGGGTCGATCCCACGGAGATTGTTGGTATGAAGCAAGCTATGGTCACCTTGTAGATCTCAGTCAGGCGGATATAAAATAGTTATGGAGTTTTCGAAAATATATAATAAAATAAGGATAGAAATACTTATGTAAATCATTGGTGAGAATTTCAGACAAGCGCATAGAGATGCTTTCGTTCCTCTGAACCTCTGCTTTCCTGCTGTCTTCATCCAATCAATCCTACTCCTTTCCATGGCTGGCTTTATGTAAGGACATCACCGTTGTCAATGGCTACTTTTTATCCTCTCTGGAAAATGGTTCGATGCGCTGTCACTGCATGGCTAATCGTCTGGAGGCATCACCCTTGTCAATGGCTGTATCCCATCCTCTTGTGAAAATGGTCCAAATGCTCTGTCACAGCACGGCTAATCATCTGAGGTTCTCGATCATACTGGAATAGGATTCACCCTCCTTTTGCGTCTGTCACTACGCCCAGCACTCGCGAGTTTGAAGTTCGTCACAGTCATTCAATCCCAGAGTCCTACTCGGAATACCACAGACAAGGTTTAGACTTTCCGGACTCTCATGAATGCCGCCATCAATCTAGCTTATACCACGAAGATTCTGATTAAGAGATCCAAGAGATACTCATTCAATCTAAGGTAGAACGGAAGTGGTTGTCAGGCACGCGTTCGTGGGGGAATGCTGATGATTGTCACGTTCATCACATTCAGGTTGAAGTGCAAATGAATATCTTAGAAGCGGAATAAGTTGAATTGAATAGAAAAACAGTAGTACTTTGCATTAATCTTTGAGGAACAGCAGAGCTCCACACCTTAATCTATGGAGTATAGAAACTCTACCGTTTGAAAATACATAAGTGAATATAGGGTAAGCATGGCCGAGTGGCCAACCTCCCATGAAGGTCTAGAGATCTAAAAATGATCAAAAGATGTCTAATACAATAGTAAAAAGTCCTATTTATACTAAACTAGTTACTAGGGTTTACAGAAGTAAGTAATCGATGCATAAATCCACTTCCAGGGCCCACTTGGTGTGTGCTTGGGCTGAGCTGGAATGTTACACGTGTAGAGGTCAATCTTGGAGTTGAACGCCAGTTTATAACGTATTTCTGGCGTTCAACTCTGGCTTGTAACGTGTTTCTGGCGTTTAACTCCATACAGCAACGTAGAACTGGCGTTCAACACCCATTTACGTCGTCTAAACCTCGCCAAAGTATGGACTATTATATATTGCTGGAAAGCCCTGGATGTCTACTTTCCAACGCAATTGGAAGCGCGCCATTTTGACTCTGGTAGCTCCAGAAAATCCACTTTGAGTGCAGGGAGGTCAGAATCCAACAGCATTAGCAGTCCTTCTTCAACCTCTGAATCTGATTTTTGCTCAAGTCCCTCAAATTTAGCCAGAAAATACCTGAAATCACAGAAAAAATACACAAACTCATAGTAAAGTCCAGAAATGTGAATTTAACATAAAAACTAATGAAAACATCCCTAAAAGTAACTAGATTCTACTAAAAACGTACTAAAAACAATGCCAAAAAGCGTATAAATTATCCGCTCATCAATGGCAAAGCAGAGAGTCGACGCGTACGCGCAAGGTACACGTGCGCGTGCCCTGGGGCACAAAGTTGGCACACTTCAGGCACAACTCTCGGGTGAATGTATGGGAAGTGTAAAAATTCAACCCACGCGTACGCGTACATGACGCGTGCGCGTGGATGGTCGAAATTGCTTGATTCACGCGTACGCGTGAAGCACGCGTACGCGTGAAGCACGCGTGCGCATGGATGGTGCTCTGTTTTTCAAAATTTTTCTATGTTTTTGCACCAAACCAAGCATTCCAAACCTCCAAACAACTACCAAAACACCACAAAACATTATTTAACACACTAAACTACCAAACAAACTTAACAAATCAATCAAAACATGAAATTATACCTATTTTACCAATATGTACAAAAGAGAAAAATGAAAGGATATTACCATGGTGGGGTGTCTCCCACCTAGCACTTTTGTTTATTGTCCTTAAGTTGGACTTATGGGGAGCTCCTCATCAAGGTGGCTTGTGCTTGAATCCATCCTTGAACATCCACCAATGCTTGGACTTCCATTGTGCTTCATCATTCAAAGTTAATAACTCCAAGCTTTAATGGAGTTCTTCACAAACCATGGGCTCCCAAAGTTGATTTTCCTTGTGTGATCCGGGATCCCACACTTTGTTTTCACACCCGTCCTTGAGTTGATCATGGTGATTTCCTCTGGGTGGCAAGAGAGATGAATTCTCATGGAAGCACCAAACTATCCTCCTAGACCCATTTAGTTGAGCATTACACCAATCCATGCTCCTCAATTTTGAGCTTCCAACCATAATGAGCCTAGACTTACAACGCCAACCACTAAACATCCTCCTCTTACACTTAATTCCACAAAGCGCCCTAAGTTAGCCATCCGTCTCAAGCAAACCATATTCAAGTGGGATAATAAAGCTAAGAGTTAGAAGTTTTACCCACTCAAATGAAGGATTAGATGACAACCTAGGTGGAAGAGTTCCCAACGGTCTTGACAAAACACGCTCCACTCCCGTCCATCCTTTTTGGAAGGCTTCCACCACTTGGCAAGATACTTCATGCTCTACCTCTTGCCAAGCTTCCTCAAGTTCACATTCTTCTTCACCAATGTCCTCTAGCTCTTCCCCATCACTCAAATCATACATAGGAGGTTGAGTGAAATCTACCTCATCATCAATTCCGAGCATAGTGGGGAAGGATTTTTCAAGCTCAAAAGGATCATATGTTGGTATGGAATCATCATAAATAGGAGGGCCTATTACTTGGGACACTTCTTTTAATTCTTCAATCACATTGTGGCTTGGAGGTTGTGCACTCTCCTCCTAAACATCAACTTCGAACTCCATGGAAGAAGGCTCTTCAATTTGTGCTTCCTCTATGTACTTAACATATCCTAAGGCTCCAACCACTACTTCCTCTTGTTCAATAATCTCTACCTCCTCCTCTTGTTGCTTTTCTTGCTTTAACTCCTCTTCTTCACCTTAGAGCTTCAAGTTCACTCCCTTACTGAGCTCCTTGGTTGCTTCTCCACATTCAACAATGGGAGTGCCTTGATCGCATAGGCTTAGGCAGGATGAGACTATATTGCCAATGGCTTCTACTATGATAGCCAATTTTGCTCTTAACTCCTCAAATTTCTTTTCATCCTCCTCGTGTCGCCTTAAGATATGAGATTCAAGATCTCTCAATTCTAGCATGAGGGCTTCGTCGGGAGGTGATGGTGGAAGAGAGGGTTCATTGTTTGAGGGAAGGTTGTTATAATTGGAAGGTAGTTCATATTGGTGAAATTTTTGAGGTGGTGTATGTGGACTTTGTGGTTCTTGGGAGTATTGGTGTTAGAATGGTAGTGGTTCTAGATTTGGTTCATATGGTGGTTGGTATGGTGGGTATGGTTTAGGATCATGTGGAGGTGAATGGTGGTATGAGGCTTGTGAGTATGGTGGAGGGCTATATTGAGGAGTGGGATCATATGCATATGATGATTATGGTTGACAACTATAATGAGGATCATCACATACATTAGATTGGTATGCATCAAGATTTGAATTGTACCCATAAGAAGCCAGAGGAGGTTGTTGCCAAGAAGATTGTCTATAAGCTTGAGGCTCCTCCCACCCTTGATCTCCAAAGCCTTAATGCAAATCCTCATTAAAGCTTTTATTTCCTACAACATAGTTTGAACCACACTCAAAGCCAAAGTGATGAGAATTCATGGTGATAAGATAAAACAAAAATAAATTCTAGCAAGAAACAAAGAAAACCAAATCCTAAAACTAGAAAAAACTAACAAACAGACCAAAAATCAAGCTATTCACAATATATACAATAGCTAATAACATAGCACCATTGCAAATCCCCAGCAACGACACCATTTTGATGGACGAGTTTTGTCGTGTCGGTTTAGAATTCCTCTAGTAGAAATAAGAACTTCGTTGTAAGCATAGTTCTAAACCAACAAACAATTCTCACATAAAAAATTTTGGTGTTGTCACGAATAACAAACCCCTAATAAAAATTAACCGAAGTATTTGGACTCCAGGTCGTCTCCCTTGGAATGAAATGAAGTGGTCAACTATTGGCTATAAAGGGGTAAAGGGGGTTTTGGTTTATAAGAGGGGCAAGAAAAGTAAATCGAGCAAATAAAGAAAGCAAGTAATAAAGAGAGACATTCATGGCAAGGGTTGAGATCATAGGCTTTCCATCTTAGTAACTAATAATAATAATTAATAAGAATTTATCTTATTTCGTCATCTCTAACCTTGGAAGAAGGTGTAAATTATCTTCCATGAGAGAAAGTCAAACAAGACTAGTTAATCTCAAATCAAAATTCCTAATCAACTCACTAATTGGATTAGCAAAAGATTAGAGTCATCGAAAATGATATTAACTAACAATTCTAGATCACCAACATAGGTTGGATTTTCATGACTCAAGATTTCCTAATTACTCTTTCCAAGCCAAGAATGCTCAAAACCTACTCTAAAAACCAACCAAGCATTTTGTCAAACACTTGGTGGGTGATAAAGGAAAGCATAATAAATTGCAAGAAATAGTAAAATCTAACAACTACCAATTGCAAGGAGAGTAAATCAACAACTTAATTCATCAATGAAATAAACATCAATATCAAATTGCATTACATGTAAACCAATTCCAACATGAGTTCGTCATCACAAAAGAGGGCAAAGATGGAAAGTAACACTACAACTAAGAAAATCAAGATGTAGAAATGAGAAATTATCAAAGAAACAAAATGAAAGCAAGGAATTAAACATGGATCTATGACTATTTAACCTAATCCTAACCTAATTCTAGAGAGAAGAGGGAGCTTCTCTCTCTAGAAAACTAACTAAAGGCTCATGTTGACTAAACTAATTGCTCCCCCCCTTTGCCCAAGCTTGAATTCTGCATGAAATACCATTAGAAATGAGTTGGATTGGGCCCAAAATGCTCTACAAATCACTGGCCACGAGTTGCTTTTAGTAAATCAGGTGCACCAATTGGTGTGCACACATACAGTGCACGTGCGCATCCCTAGACATTAGAAAACTATGATAAATTTTATATCATTTTGAAGATCCGGATGTTAGCTTTCCAACACAACTAGAACCGCCTCATTTTGACCTCTGTAGCTCAAGTTATGGTCGATTGAGTGCGAAGAGGTCAGGCTTGACAGTTTTGCAGTTCCTTCATTTCTTCATGAGTTCTCCCACTTTGCATGCTTTTCTCCTCACTTCTTCCATCCAATACTTGCCTTATGAACCTAAAATCACTCAAAAAACACATCAAGGCATCAAATGGAATTAAAGTGAATTAAAATCACCAATTTAAGGGCCTAAAAAACATGTTTTTACACTTAAGCACAATTCAAGGGAGAATTACAAAACCATGCTATTTCATTGAATAAATGTGGGAAAAGGTGATAAAATCCCCCAAATTAAGCACAAGATAAACCACAAAATTGGGGTTATCACTCAGCCCTACAACCATGTGATATCAGCAGTAACTTCGCAAGATTGAAAGCTGCTATGGCACAACAAAATTGGTGCGGTATTAATAACCCACAGACTTACCGGCAAGTGCACCGGGTCGTACCAAGTAATACCTTACGTGAGTAAGGGTCCATCCCACGAGAATTGATAGATTAAGCAACAATAGTGTTTGATAGGCTTAGTTAGACAAACAGAAAATAGTGTTTGAATATTCAAAGAGCATTAAAAAGTAGACAGGGAAGTGATTAATTTGGGAATAAAATATGAAGAAGATAGTTAAGGCTTCAGAGTTATCTATTTTTCTGGATTAACTTTTCTTACTAACTATTTTAATTATGTAGGATTTAATTTATGGAAAACTATATGTGACTAGACCCTAATTTCTTAGACCTTTCTAGTCTCCTCTAAAATTCATTAACTGCCAATTCCTTGGTCAATTAATTACAATTAGAAGCTACATGACCAAATTCCAGTTTATATGCCACAAAAATTTTAATTACCCAAAAATAAAAGGATTATATGTCACGTATCCCGTTAAATCCAAATAATTAAAATTTAGGAGAATATGTTTTCAAGTTATTGTTCAAGTAAAGAGCTTTTCCAAGTTATACAAGAACTCAAACAGAAAGAGGGTCATACTTCCGTTCTACCCAAATTCCTAAGATGAAGAGCGAAAACAATTCTTAAATTATAAATCCATGCATAAATTAAAATAGAAAAATCAATAAAATCAATCCATACAAATAGACAGAGCTCCTAACTTTAACAGTGGAGGTTTAGTTGCTCATGGTTCAGAGTAGAAAATTAGGATTGTAAATTGTAAATTGGAATGGGATCCTCCCCGGCCAGGACCTCTCAAAAGGAAGGAAAGTTCCTCCCTTTTATAACTAATCCTAATAAATTTAAAATTTAATTTTTAAAATTAAAATAATATCTTTTTCTAGAATTCAAATTTGAATTTAAATCAAAATTAATTTAAATAATCAAGTCTTCAATGGATGGATGGGGACCACTTGTTTAGTCCATTCTGCAGCTTCTAATATGTGTTTTTTGGGCTGGAAACTGGGTCAACACAGCCCAGAAATCGCTCCCAGCATTTTTCTGCGTTTTCTGCACGTGACGCATGTCACGCGTACGCGTCGATGGTCTTTTTCGCGAGTCACACGGACGCTTCGGTCACGCAGACGCGTCGCTGTGTAAATCTTCAAATCTCGCATACTCGTTAGTCACGCACACGCGTCACCATGTAAAACTCCAAAATCACGCGTACGTGATAAACCACTATTTTATGGTTTATACTGTGTTTAATTGTGTGGTTTTATCATGATCCTTACCCACTTATTCATTAAATTAGCATGCATTTAGATTTCCTTCCTGAATTTATTACATGTTGAAAACTGCTTCCTAGAGACTTTAATTATTTATTTTTAATTCTCCTTTATTCCATTCGATGCCGTGATCTGTGTGTTAAGTGTTTCAGACTTTATAGGTCATGAATGAGTTGGAGATTGGAAAGGAAGCTAGCAAAAAATGGAAGGAACAGAAGAATTTGAGGAGATAACCAGCGAGAAGTGACGCGGTCGCATGGCTCACGCGACCGCGCGAAGGAGAGCAAATCGCAGCGACGCGGCCGCGCGGATTGGAAAGCCCAAGCGATGCGGTAGCATGGACGAACCGAACGCATGGCGAGGAAAAACGTGAATGACGCGTCCGCATGGATGACGCGATCGCGTGACATGTGCGATCTGCATAATCTGCAGAATTCGTTGGGGGTGATTTTGGACCGTATTTCGGCCCAGTTTTTGGCTCGGAACAGCAGACTAGAGTCAGAGAACATGCAGAAACAAAAGACATTCATTTAGCAAGTTTGACATCTAGTTTTTTTTACTCTCTTAGGTTTTTCTCTCTAGGTTTTTAGGATTCTAATTTTGAATTGATCTAAGCATTTGAACATTGAGAAGAGTCATTTCCCTCATCAAGACTTCATCATTCTAGTTTGTTTTCTTAACTTGGTTTTATTCTTCCATGTTCTTTGTTTTGTTCAATTTTGTCATTCAGATACTTTTATGATTATTTAATGCAAGGATTATTTCTTTTTAATTCAATTTCAATTCCAATAATCATGTCTTCTTTTAATTCCCTTTCATGTGCTATGGATTCTTTATTTACAATGCGTGAGTAGTTTCCTTACTTGATGGGGAGTTGATTAAAAAGGAACTCTTGAGTTGGAAGGATTGAAAGAAAATTTGTAATTGGGTTAAATGTTTGATTGCTATCCTATCACCGACGCCAATCCCTTTGAACTAAGTGGGTTGCAACTTGTGAACAGATCTGGCATTCCAACTTGTTTGACTCTCCCTTACCTAGTAAAGGATAACCAAACAGAATAACCATTAATTATAAATTAATCTTACAATCACACCATCAAATATAGAGATTCTAACCAATCAATTCCCAGTCAAGGCTTTTATTTATATTATTTAAAATTCCTCAACTTAAATTCCAATTTACTTAGCTCAACTTCTTGGAACATCTGACTAATAAAACAGCACACTTTTCTGCAACTCGTTGGGAGACGACCTGGGACTTAAAACTCCCAGTAAATTTAATTTAAACTCTCTGTGACATATTTCTAAATTGATAGGCAAATTTTTGGTGAGTTAAGAACTATACTTGCAACGTAACCATTTTAATAAATTTTTAATTCACCATCTTCTGCTTCCCATCTATTTTTGGCGCCGTTGCCAGGGAGTTGCAATAGAGTGCTAATTTTATTAATTAGAATTTATTTATTTGCATTTTATTTAATTTCGCTACTATGAGCTGCATGTTTCTTCCGTCAAATGACACGTTCACTTCCTGATCCGCGCTTGCTAATATTCGATCCTGAAATTGAAAGAACAATTTCACGAATAAAGCGAGAACAGCGTAGGTTAGCCCGCTCTAAGAGCGGATCTGAAAGTGAATCTGAGGAAGAAACCAGCCCCTGTTCTACTGATTCGGTTGTTTTACGTGCAGAAAACATGGCAGCTAGAAGAATTACCATTCAGGAGGAAGGAGCTCCTAATTTTACAATGCAACCGTTTCAAGCGCATCATCCAGCGATAGCTATAGATTTTGAAATAAAGACCGCACTGTTAAATTTGATGCCCAAGTTTCATGGCCTACCTGCTCAAGAGCCTATCAAGCACTTGAGAGATTTCCAGGCAGCCTGTTCTACTGTCAGGCGTGATGGCACTGATGAAACTTCAATTCTGCTGAAAGCTTTTCCGTTCTCTCTTGAGGGAAAAGCAAGAGAGTGGTACTACACTCAACCTCTAGCAAATGTATCCAACTGGGATACACTCAGAAAGGAGTTTCTGGAGAAATTCTTTCCATCTGAAGTTACTGATAAACTGAGGAAGGATATCTCTACAATTGTTCAGGATGACAATGAGACTCTCTTTGAATACTGGGAGCGCTTCAATAATCTTCTGGAAGCATGCCCCCACCACATGATTGACAAGATCGTGCTACTCAGCTATATCACACAAGGTATGAGGCCCCAAGATAAGACCACATTGGAAAGTGCCAGCAATGGGTCTATGAAGAAGTACAAGACCACTGATGAAGCTTGGCAATTGATCAGTGATTTAGCTGAATCTACTCGGAACCACAGACAGAAGCAAGGCTGTTCAAAAGCCGTTGCAGAAGTATCTTCTGGCAGAGAGACTACTGCTCTAACTCAAAGCATCTGTGAGATGACCAACCTGCTGAAGCAAATACAGTTGAATCAACAAGCTCAGCAAACTCAACCGCAGCAAAACCAACAACTAGTCCCACAAAGAATTTGCAGAATTTGTGCTGATTACAGCCATTACACTGATGAATACCCGTAGCTCCAACAAGAAGACAACATGGTAGGATCCACTCACAACTTCTATGACCGCCCCAACCAAGGGTACAATCAAAGTGGAAATAATAACCATGGATGGCAGGACAATTCAAACCAGAATTGGAGGGACAACAATAACAGGCGAGGCAGAGATAATCAGGGAAATCAAAGGTGGAATAATAACAACAACAGGCAGCAAAATCAACCTTACCGAGCACCTCACCTGAGGCAAAACCAAGGACCACCGAACAATCAGCAGCAAACCTCTCAATTTACTCATTCTTCTGTATCTTCTAATGAAGATTTATTACAAGCTTTTGAGAAAAGACAACTGGCCATGGAAAGTACCATCGTGAACACTATTAACGCCAGTCTGAATGGTCTCACCTCTACTCTGCAAGCTTTTATGACACAGCTTGGTTCAACACAAAATTCCAGCAACCAACCTTCAAGCACCACTGGAATCCCCTCTCAACCGTTACCCAATCCAAAGGGAGGCATTAATGCCATCAACCTGAGGTCCAGAACCACACTGCAGGAGAGGAATCAGGAGGAACCAAGCTCACCATAATACGCTTCAGTTGAAGAGGTGGTAGAAGTCGAAGATGTTGAAGAGGAAGAGGACATACAAGACATAGCTGAAGAAGAGATAGCTCAACCACAGGAAGAAGCACCAAAAGGCGCAGGCACCATGGAACCCACTGTTCCCATTCCATTTCCACAGCTTGCAAGGAAGCCCAAGAAACAGCTGGAACCTGATCCTAAAATGGTAGAAATATTCAAAAAGGTTGAGGTAACTGTTCCCCTTTTTGATGTTATTCAGCAGGTACCTAAATATGTAAAGTTTCTAAAAGACTTATGTATCCATAAAGACAAAATTAATGAATTAGAAACTATTCCTTTAGGTAGTTCTATATCTGCTTTAATGGGAGGATTACCTGAAAAATGTAGTGATCCAGGTCCTTGCATAGTTAGTTGTACTATTGGTAATGTAGTAATTTATGATTGCATGTGTGATTTAGGAGTGTGTGTCAGTATAATGCCTTTGTCCATATATGATGTTTTGAGGCTCCCTGATGTGCGGAAAACGATCCGATACAAAACTCACCGGCAAGTGCATCGGGTCGCATCAAGTAATAATAACTCACGGGAGTGAGGTCGATCCCACAGGGATTGAAGGATTGAGCAATTTTAGTTTAGTGGTTGATTTAGTCAAGCGAATCAAGATTTGGTTGAGAGATTTGTGATTTGCAGAATTTAAATTGCATAGAAAGTAAAGGGAATGGGTAAATTGCATGAAATTAAAGAGAACTGAAATTTAAAGTGCTGAATCTTAAAGAACAAGAAATTAAATGGCAGAAACTTAAAATGCAAGAAATGTAAATTGAAGAATCTTAAAGTGCAAGAAATGTAAATGGCTTGAATTGTAAAGGGAATTGGGAATTGGATTTGCATAAATTAAACAAGGCAAAGTAAAATTCAACAAACATAAGAGTGGAAGATGAATTGGATTGAATCGGATCTTGAAACAGAAATGTAAATGAGCTTGAAAGCAGTAAACAGAGAATGTAAAATGATAATTCAGATCTCAGGACCCAAGAGACTAGATAACCAAGTCTAGATCTCAATGCCTTCCTAGATCCAACAAGAACAATTGCAAAGGAAATGTAAATTGCAGAGAAAGTAGATGAAGAAGAAATTAACAGAAATTTAAATTCAATTGTGCAGTAAAGAAACAGAGAGGTCTCAGGATGAGATTGAAACAGAATTCCTTCAATTCTCCAACCCAAGATCCAAGACAATTGTAATTGAAATTGAAAGCAAGAAAACTAAGAGGAAGGGAATTCAATTCTCCTTCCCCGAGACTTAGAAATTAAAATTCACTCCACACCAAAAGCTCTCCGAGAACTCTCTATGAAAACTAAAAGGAAAAGCTCCCTCAAAAACTTAAATCCTAAGCTATTTATACACTTTCTTCAAATGGTCTTCAAGCTTTGAATTGGGCCTTTGCTCTTGATGGAATTGGGTTGATAGAGGCCTTGGTTGATTGCTCTTGGAGTTGGAGAGAGAACCGAAGTGAACCGGGTTGGGAATTATAAAAGCTTGAGTAAAAGTTTGAGTAAAAGTTTGAGGCAAACTTTTACTCAAACTTTTCATATCAGCCACCCCATCCTTGCTGCTACCAACGTTTGAGCCAAAGTTTGGGGTCAAACTTTTGCTCAAACGTTGGCTCCCCCTTGCACACTCATGGCGCCAACGTTTGCCAAAAAGTTTGAGGCAAACGTTGGTGCAAACTTTTATTCTCCAGGGTGTGTTGTTCATGGCGCCAACGTTTGCCAAAAAGTTTGAGGCAAACGTTGGCGCAAACTTTACCTCTCCAGGGTGTTGATTTGTGATGCCAAAAGTTTGCCAAAAAGTTTGAGGCAAACATTTGCTCAAGCTTTTTGCCCAAAAGTTTGCCAAAAAGTTTGAGGCAAACTTTTGCTCAAGCTTTTTGCCCAAAAGTTTGCACAAAAGTTTGAGGCAAACTTTTGGTCAAGCTTTTTGCTCCCTGGTTCGTTTTCACTTATTCCAAAAGTTTGAGGCAAACTTTTGCTCAAACTTTTTGTCCTCTCTTCCTCCTAGCCATTCCTTCTTGCTTCAACCTTTCTCCAAGCTTTCTTCACCTATCATTAATAAACCAAACACATCAAAGCTATGCTAAAAATCATGAGATATTCATTCTTTCATAATATGTGACAATTATAGCATAAAACCTCATGAAATTGCATTAATTCATCTATGGTTGATTAAATCAAAGGAAGCATGAAAATCTACCCAATTGGCTTGCTTATGGCTCAAGAAAGTGCATAAATCAATTGAAAATAAAAGAAAAAGGCTAGTGAAACTAGGCTAAGATGACTTGTCATCACAAAACCAAACTTAAAGCTTGCTTGTCCCCAAGCAAGAAAAGATTTATTGAGAAGAAAGAATGAAATGGAAGAGGATGTTCATGCTAGCAGAGTGTTATTGGTAATTCATGGGGTTTTATGTGGATATGTAAACACTCACTTCTTATTGACTCTTAAGCCTAGAAAGTCTCCTTCAAGCTTCAAGTAACATATTGCTATGACCTCTCATTATTCCTTTATCCTTGGCTATTATTTTGTTCATTAGCTTTATTTGAGTGTCATGTGTAGCAAGTTCATTTTCTTTTCTTTATACTTGACACATTATTCACTATAGACACTTGGCTCACATTCCTTCTTAAAACATTGATGCCCAGCACCTCTTTGGGCTACTAAATGCCTTGTAGTTAGGTTGCTCTTGATAGTGGACTTTCAGCTGATGATCCCGGGTTAGTTAACCCAAGTCACCGAGTGTTGATGCACTCCAAAGAACTTAGTAGTCTAAGCAGATCCTAATACAAAGACACCACAGGCATATATTCTAAGGTTCAAGCTATTGGTGTCCAGCTTTGTTTCTTTTTGTTTTCTTTTGTTCTGCCACTCTTTGGCTATTTCTTTTTCTCCCCTTTTTTTCTTTCTTTTTGTTTTTCTTTCTAACCAAGGATTTTTATTTGATTGAGATTCATAGACAGTAGGCCACTTTCTACTTAGAGGGAGACATCCTAGCTCTCTTATTCACTAAAAGTGAGCTATTATACAATCACACACACATACCACCACTTACTTATATTATACTTCTATCTAACAGAGAACTATCTCACTTCACTTTCAAACATTTCTTTTATTGAATTAAAGATGCAGGGGACAAAACATACTTTTAGTCAAGTGGAAGTAAACACACAAGCACACACTTAAACTAGCTTACTTATTTTAAGAGTGATTCTGCTTGTATTAGATGAACACTTTAACAAAACACAAGTCAAAACATTTTTCAACAGCAAGAGTTAAGTGTAAATACGACCTATTGGTTTGCAGTTCCTTTGTCCTTCCTTCTGTTGTGCCCTTTTGAGTTATGATGCATAGTGTCCTCAAATGGTGGTGAATTCCCTGCACAATTCTTAAAAGTAGCTTGCTTTTCAAGCCCTTAGGTGACCAGTTAGTATGCATGACTTGAGTGTGGCTTGTGGATTTAATTTGGTGTGGGAACACCAAACTTAATTTCATGCTACTTCTCATGATACAACAGGTTAACTCTAGACAAAATCTTGTGTCCTTGCTAAAGGTTATGAAGTTAAGACTAAAAAGCAGTTAAGTGGTTGCATAATCTGTTTGATTGCTTGGAACTAGCAATGTGCAGGAAGTTAGAATGTGCTTTTGAATGAGGTTTTGGTGGAACACCAAACTTAGAATCCTACATTCTCCCTTAAGTTGTTTTTGGTGTGCAACACCAAACTTAGCTCCTTGCAATATATATCAATTATTCAACATTTTTATTGAAAAAGCTATGAAAAGAAAACTACCTCATGTTGGGTTGCCTCCCAACAAGCGCTCTTTTATTGTCACTAGCTTGACATTGGGGCTTTCTTTTATGGAGGTTGGTGCTTGTAGTGCCTCAACTTGTCTCCCCTGACTGTGATACTCCTTTTTGTTCTCTGGTGTTCAATTTCAGCGTGCTCTAATGAGAGTATATTGCTAACAGTGTAATAGTCATCAGTCTGTTGGCTTGTTCCCAGCGGTTGATATATCAGTTGCACTTGGTCACCTTTGGAAAGCCCCTCTGTTGGAATCTTCTTGTTCTTCCAACCCCTTTTTGTTTTGTTTCTGCGTTTCATCCTTTCTTTTGCTGATCTTTCTTCTTTGGCCGTAGGCTTACCTTGGGGATCTCTCTTCTCAGTGGCAAATACTCCAATATTCTCTTGAACTTCTTCATCAGTCTGCACAATCTTTTGCCTTGGGATGTTGCTGTGAATCACCTTGTCACTATCTTCCTTTAACTGTGATTCTCCCTTGTCAATTTCCATATAGTCTTTCTTCTCATTACTAAACTGTGCTTCTGGTAATACCTTCAGAGTGACACTCTTATCATGCATTCTGAGAGTTAGTTCTCCTTGCTCTATGTCTATGATAGCTCTAGCAGTGGCCAAGAATGGCCTTCCCAGTATAATTGAGTCACCATCATCCCCATCTGAATCTAGAACCACAAAATCTGCAGGGTATATGAAATTGTCCACCTTGACCAGAAGGTTTTCAATCATACCCCTGGGATATACCGTTGACTTATCTACTTGCTCTAGAGATATCTGTACCGGTTTAACTTCCTCTATACGCAACTTTTTCACCAAGGAGGATGGTATTAAGTTGATACCTGCTCCTAGATTGCACATTGCTTTAGTGATGGTTAATTCCCCAATGGTGCAAGGCAGCAAGAAGCTCCCTGGGTCCTCAAGCTTCGGAGGAAGCCCTTTTTGAATCAAGGCCCTGCATTCCTCAGTAAGCAGTATGGTTTCTTTCTCATCCCAACTTCTTTTCTTATTGATAAGCTCCTTCAAAAACTTGGCATACAGAGGCATTTGCTCAAGTGCTTCAGCCAAGGGAATATTGATCTCCATCTTCTTGAGAGTCTCAAGGAACTTATGAAAATGATGGTCCTTAGCCTCTTTGTTGAACTTCTGGGGATATGGCAGTGGAGGTGTGATGCTCTTTCCTACTTGCTGCTGTCCTTGAATCACTTCTTTTGAACTGTGTGACTAGTTACCCTTCTCTTTGAGTTTCTCAGTGCTATTGTTTGGCATCACAACTTGATTCTTGGCTTCATCTTCCTTTGTCTGCTCCTCATCTTCTATTGACCTTTTGCTGCTCTCTGCTTGCTTCTTTGTAGTGTCATTGTTGCTTATCAATGTTCTCCCACTCCTTAATTGTATTGCCTTGCATTCTTCCTTAGGATTTGGGATTGTGTCACTCGGCAGTGAGCTTGAAGGTCTCTCAACAGAAATTTGTTTGGAGATTTGCCCAATTTGCCTCTCTAGGCTCTTTATGGAGGCTTCATGGTTCTTGGTTGTCATTTCCTGGTGTTTCAACATTTTGTCTATCAAGGTCTCCAAGTTAGTGAGTCTTTGAGATTCAGGTGATACTTGAGGTGGGTTGTGAGATGTGGGTGGTGGATGGTAGGCATTTTGGTTGGTGGGTTGGTTATTGGATTGGTACTGGTTGGGGTTGGGGTAGTTGTTTTGAGGTTTTCTGTAGGGGTTCTGGTTAGTTTGCTGCTGGTTGTGGTTTTGGTTGCTTCTTGGGTTATTTTGGTTTGAGTTCCTCTGCCATGGTTGTTGGTTTTGGGTGTGATTATCTCCCCATCTGAGGTTTGGGTGGTTCTTCCAGGATGGATTGTATGTATCACCATATACTTTATTTGGTCCTTGGTTGTGCATATACTGTACTTGCTCCTGTTGTTGTTCTTCTTGAGTTTCTTCATTTTGCCCCCATGTGGATGATGGTTGGCTTGTGTTAACTGCTGCAACTTGGAGGCTATCAATCCTCTTGGCCATTTGCTCAAATTGTTGTTGAATTTGCTGCTGCATCATCTTATTTTGAGCCAAGATTGAGTCCACTCCTTCTAGCTCCATTACTCCTCTCCTTTGTGATGGTTGGCGATTTCTTTGGTGAGCAAAGAAATATTGATTGTTGGCCACCATGTCAATAAGATTTTGAGCTTCTTCTGCTGTTTTCATCAGTTGCAATGATCCTCCAGCTGAGTGGTCAAGTGATTCTTGAGACTTTAGAGTGAGTCCTTCATAGAAGTTCTGTAGCTTGTCCCACTCAGTGAACATTTCTGGTGGACATTTCCTCAGCAGAGCCTTGTATCTCTCCCATGCTTCATACAGATTTTCAGCATCCAATTGTGTGAATGTTTGCACCTCAGTTTTCAGCCTGATGACTCTTTGAGGTGGATAGAATTTGGCTAGAAATTTAGTCACCAAATCATCCCAACTAGTGATGCTTCCTTGAGGAAAAGTTTCAAGCCATTGTGCGGCCTTGTCCCTTAATGAGAACGGGAACAGCAGAAGCTTGTAAGTCTCAGGATTCACGCCATTGGACTTGACAGTGTCACAAATCCTTAAGAAGGTAGATAGATGTTGATTTGGATCCTCCAATGGTCCTCCCCCAAACGAGCAGTTGTTTTGGACCAATGTAATGAGTTGTGGCTTCAATTCAAAGTTATTTGCATTGACATTAGGGGTGAGAATGCTGCTTCCACAATGTCTAGCATTTGCAAAGGTATAGGAGGCCAAAACTCTCCTCTGGGGTGGGTTGTTATTGTTGTTGTCTGCTCCACCAGGTGGATTGGTTGAATGTTCCTCCATATCTTGGAATTCTTCTTCTGATTCCTCTTCTCCAACAATATTTTTCCCTCTTTCAGCTCTTCTTAACCTCCTGAGAGTTCTTTCGTCTTGTTCATGAAAGGTGGGTGTGGTTCTTCTTGTACCTAACATATAAGCAGAACATAAGAAACACACAAACCAGTGACACTTCAATCTACTGCTAGAATGAAGTTTTAGTTAGCTTAAGCAAAAATTCAAACAGTTAGTGGGTTAATTGAAAATTAAAGGACAGAAAAGAAAAAGTGCTTGATCTAGATCTCCACTTTACTTAATCATTGTCAATCTAATCAATCCCCGGCAACGGCGCCAAAAACTTGATGTGCGGAAAACGATCCGACACAAAACTCACCGGCAAGTGCACCGGGTCGCATCAAGTAATAATAACTCACGGGAGTGAGGTCGATCCCACAGGGATTGAAGGATTGAGCAATTTTAGTTTAGTGGTTGATTTAGTCAAGCGAATCAAGATTTGGTTGAGAGATTTGTGATTTGCAGAATTTAAATTGCATAGAAAGTAAAGGGAATGGGTAAATTGCATGAAATTAAAGAGAACTGAAATTTAAAGTGCTGAATCTTAAAGAACAAGAAATTAAATGGCAGAAACTTAGAACGCAAGAAATGTAAATTGCAGAATCTTAAAGTGCAAGAAATGTAAATGGCTTGAATTGTAAAGGGAATTGGGAATTGGATTTGCAGAAATTAAACAAGGCAAAGTAAAATTCAACAAACATAAGAGTGGAAGATGAATTGGATTGAATCGAATCTTGAAACAGAAATGTAAATGAGCTTGAAAGCAGTAAATAGAGAATGTAAAATGATAATTCAGATCTCAGGACCCAAAAGACTAGATAACCAAGTCTAGATCTCAATGCCTTCCTAGATCCAACAAGAACAATTGCAAAGGAAATGTAAATTGCAGAGAAAGTAGATGAAGAAGCAATTAACAGAAATTTAAATTCAATTGTGCAGTAAAGAAACAGAGAGGTCTCAGGATGAGATTGAAACAGAATTCCTTCAATTCTCCAACCCAAGATCCAAGACAATTGTAATTGAAATTGAAAGCAAGAAAACCAAGAGGAAGGGAATTCAATTCTCCTTTCCCGAGACTTAGAAATTAAAATTCACTCCACACCAAAAGCTCTCCGAAAACTCTCTATGAAAACTAAAAGGAAAAGCTCCCTCAAAAACTTAAATCCTAAGCTATTTATACACTTTCTTCAAATGGTCTTCAAGCTTTGAATTGGGCCTTTGCTCTTGATGGAATTGGGTTGATAGAGGCCTTGGTTGATTGCTCTTGGAGTTGGAGAGAGAACCGAAGTGAACCGGGTTGGGAATTATAAAAGCTTGAGTAAAAGTTTGAGTAAAAGTTTGAGGCAAACTTTTACTCAAACTTTTCATATCAGCCACCCCATCCTTGCTGCTACCAACGTTTGAGCCAAAGTTTGGGGTCAAACTTTTGCTCAAATGTTGGCTCCCCCTTGCACACTCATGGCGCCAACGTTTGCCAAAAAGTTTGAGGCAAACGTTGGCGCAAACTTTTGCTCTCCATGGTGTGTTGTTCATGGCGCCAACGTTTGCCAAAAAGTTTGAGGCAAACGTTGGCGCAAACTTTTGCTCTCCAGGGTGTTGATTTGTGATGCCAAAAGTTTGCCAAAAAGTTTGAGGCAAACTTTTACTCAAGCTTTTTGCCCAAAAGTTTGCCAAAAAGTTTGAGGCAAACTTTTGCTCAAGCTTTTTGCCCAAAAGTTTGCACAAAAGTTTGAGGCAAACTTTTGGTCAAGCTTTTTGCTCCCTGGTTCGTTTTCACTTATTCCAAAAGTTTGAGGCAAACTTTTGCTCAAACTTTTTGTCCTCTCTTCCTCCTAGCCATTTCTTCTTGCTTCAACCTTTCTCCAAGCTTTCTTCACCTATCATTAATAAACCAAACACATCAAAGCTATGCTCAAAATCATGAGATATTCATTCTTTCATAATATGTGACAATTATAGCATAAAACCTCATGAAATTGCATTAATTCATCTATGGTTGATTAAATCAAAGGAAGCATGAAAATCTACCCAATTGGCTTGCTTATGGCTCAAGAAAGTGCATAAATCAATTGAAAATAAAAGAAAAAGGCTAGTGAAACTAGGCTAAGATGACTTGTCATCACTCCCTCCCTTAAAAAGGTCCGCAGCTCATTTTGTGTTAGCAGATAAAAGCATTATTACAGTGGCTGGAGTTGCTGAAGATGTTTTGGTGAACATTAAAGGGCTCACATTTCCCACTGATTTTTATATCTTGGAGATGCCCCATAATGATTAAGATAAGCCATCATCAATCCTACTTGGAAGACCATTCCTGAAGACATCAAAATTCAAATTGGATGCTTTTTCAGGAACATACTCCTTTGAAATAGATGGCCGCATAGTGATCTTCAATCTGAATGGAGTCATTAACAACCCCCAGAAGATCGTTCTATCTTCCAGTGTGATGTCATAGACGAAAGTGTGGCTGAAGTTCAAAAAGAAGAGTTTGAAGAGAGGCACACTGGACAAGGTCCAAGTGTGGGGACCCTCTTAACTGACAGTGAGGGCACTTCGCCATCTTCACGAGCCCCAGATAATCCAGAGCCTGCCCATGATCAAAAGTTAGAATTGAAACCTCTCCCTCCACATCTCAAATATGCTTATCTTGAGGATGAGCAGAAGCTTCCGGTTATTATTGCAAGGGAACTGACTTCTCAACAAGAAGAGCAGTTACTTGATGTACTGAGGAAGCATAAGAAGGCAATTGGGTGGAGTTTGGCAGACATAGTTGGAATCAACCCTCAAGTATGCGAGCACAGAATATTTTTAGAAGAGGGAGCAAGACCTGTCCATCAACCACAAAGAAGATTGAATCCCACCATCTTGGAAGTTGTCAAAAAGGAAGTGACCAGACTCTTGGAAGCAGGTATCATATATCCCATTTCAGACAGTGAATGGGTAAGCCTAGTACAAGTGGTGCCCAAGAAGTCCGGAGTCACTACAGTGAAGAATGAGCATGGAGAGCTCATAGAAACTAGAGTTCATAATGCTTGGAGAGTCTGCATTGATTACAGGCGTCTCAACCAAGCTATCCGTAAGGATCACTACCCACTTCCATTCATTGATCAAATGCTGGATCGCCTGCCAGGTAAATCACATTATTGCTTTTTAGATGGTTACACAGGTTATTTCCAGATTCATATAGCTCCTGAGGATTAGTAAAAGACTACTTTTACATATCCTTTTGGGACTTATGCTTATAAGAGAATGCCCTTTGGCCTGTGCAATGCACCAGCCACCTTCCAAAGGTGCATGATGAGTCTTTTTTCTGATCTTATTGAGGACTGTATGGAAGTTTTTATGGATGATTTTAGCGTTTATGGTGATTCTTTTAGCCTTTTCTTAGATGGGTTATCTAGAGTATTAGATAGATGTGTTAATACAAACCTTGTATTAAATTTCGAAAAATGCCACTTTATGGTAAAACAAGGGATTGTATTAGGACATGTGGTATCTAATAATGGCATTTCTGTAGACCCAGCAAAGGTGAATGTTATTTCTAGTTTACCTTACCTCTCTTCTGTGAGGGAAGTCTGTTCGTTCCTTGGCCATGCAGGTTTCTACAGGAGATTTATTAAGGACTTTAGTAAGGTGGCACTTCCCTTATCCAGATTACTGCAGAAGGATATTGAGTTCGAGTTCAGTGAGGATTTCAAACAAGCGTTTGATAAGCTGAAGACTGCTCTAACGCAAGCCCCAATTGTGAGAGGACCAGACTGGAACCAACCATTTGAAATCATGTGCGATGCTTCCAACCATGCAGTAGTAGCAGCGCTGGCTCAGCGTGAAGGTAAGGATCCTTTTGTTATTGCCTATGCATCTAAGACTTTAGACACTGCCCAGTCCAATTATACTACTACTGAGAAAGAGCTACTTGCTATTGTTTTTGCTCTGGATAAATTTCGGGCTTATTTACTTGGTACTAGGGTAGTAGTGTATTCGGACCATGCAGCTCTAAAGTATCTATTAGCTAAAAAGGAATCCAAACCAAAACTTATACGTTGGATACTGCTGTTACAAGAATTTGATTTAGAAATAAAGGATAGGAGTGGTAATCAAAATTTAGTAGCAGACCACTTGAGTCGCCTTGAACATATTAAGGATGATTCTACTCCTATAGATGATAATTTTCCTTTTGACAACCTGCAAGCAGTATCTGAGGTAGTCCCTTGGTATGCACCTGTTGCTAATTATTTAGTTAGCCACACATTTCCCCCACATTTTTCTAAACATCAAAGAGACAAGCTGAAAAGTGAGTCTAAATATTATAAATGGGATGACCCATATTTATGGAGATGTGGCGCTGACCAGATAATTAGACGTTGTGTGCCTCAATCAGAATTCCAGTCCATTTTAGAGGTCTGTCACTCATCTGAAAGTGGAGGACATTTTGGCCCTCAAAGAACAGCTAGAAAGATCTTAGACTGCGGATTCTGGTGGCCTACTCTTTTTAGAGATGCTGCTGAGTTTTGTAAATCTTGTCACCCATGCCAGAAATTTGGTAACATATCCAAGAGGGATGAGATGCCTCAACAATATATGCTTTTCTGTGAAATTTTTGATGTTTGGGGCATTGACTTCATGGGTCCATTTCCAAATTCTAGTGGATATTTTTATATATTGTTAGCTGTGGATTATGTTTCCAAATGGGTGGAAGCAATTCCTACCCGCACTGATGTTACTAACACTGTTGTCTCCTTTGTGAGAAACCATATTATATGCCGCTTTGGATCACCACGAGCAATCGTGAGCGATCAAGGCACCCATTTTTGTTACAGGAGACTAACAGGATTGATGAAGAAGCATGGGACAATCCATAAAGTTGCAACAGCTTACCATCCCCAAACTAATGGGCAAGCCGAGGTGTTGAACAGAGAAATTAAGCGTATCTTGCAAAAGATAGTGAAGCCTCATAGAAAAGACTGGAGCACCAGGCTACAAGATGCACTGTGGGCATACAGAACAGCATACAAGACACCCATTGGGATGAGTCCCTTCCGCTTAGTTTATGGAAAAGCTTGTCATCTCCCAGTTGAAATAGAACACAGAGCCTTCTGGGCAGTTAAGGAGTGCAACATGGGAATTGAGAATGTTGGAGCTGAAAGAAAGTTGCAACTGCAGGAACTGGAGAACCTTCGCCTGGAAGCTTATGAGAACTCCAGAATATACAAGGAAAAGATGAAAGCTGTGCATGATCAAAACATCAAGAAGAGAGAGTTCCAACCTGGAGATTTTGTCCTCCTTTACAAATCTCGACTAAGGCTCATGCCCGGTAAGTTGAGATTAAAATGGGAAGGTCCATACAGAGTAGAGAAGGCTGAACCGTACGGAGTCTATCACCTAAGCCATCCTTCAAGATCTGAACTTATAAAGGTTAATGGACAACGCCTGAAGCTATATCATGGTGAGAAGGTGCAGAAAAATAAGGAGCTTGAGATCTTCTGCTTGGAAGACCCCCACATCGCAGCAGATTGAGCTATTGGAGCGTCCAACTTACGGACGTAAAAGGAAAGTGCTTGGTGGGAGACAACCCACCGCGGTATGATCGTTCTTTTATTCACTTTTAGTTTTTCTTCTTTAATAACTCTTCTCTTTATTAGTGCTTTTGTGCTCTTTCAATTACATGTCTTTATCTTTCGTTAAAAAAAAAAAAATTTCGCCGCGCGACGCGATCGCACCAGCGACGCGTCCGCGTGGTAGGGGGAGTAAAGAAAAATAAAAATGAACAGAAAGTTACGCAGGAGTAGCGCTGGAGTCGTGCCAATGGCACAAATTACCCCACGCGACCGCATCGCTGACGCGACTGCGTCGCATAGAAATCATGGCCTCCCACGCGACCACATGCCCCACGCGGCCGCGTGCCCTGAGTTTTCGACGTAAAAGGGTGCACAGTCGCATTCTGTGGGAGAGTGATGCTGGATTGGTGCTGGAAGCACAATCCTTGTCATGCGACCGCGTCGCTGACGCGGCCGCGTCACCCATTTTATAACGCACACTCATGCGATCGCGTGACCCACGCGATCGCATCACCTAATTTTGGCAAGTAAAATGAATCGAACAGAGAGTTGTGCTGGAGCGAGGCTGCACTCGCGCCAGCAGCGCAACATAGGTCACGCAACCGCGTGACCGACGCAATCGCGTCACCTTACCTGAAGCGCAACCACGCGAACGCGTGCCTTCTACGGCCGCGTCGCATGCGCCGCACAGCTCAACCTCAGTTGCCAAATTATCTTATCTTTCTTTCCTCCAAATCCTAATTTTTCTTTTCCCTCCTTCTTTCTTCTTTCCCCCTTCCCCTTTCTATCTCACCTTTCACTCTCTATCTCTCTCACCATCATTAACAAGGTTTTACCTTCTTCTTCCTTCTTCTCTTTTCTATCATTCTTATTATATTATGTATATATACTATTATTTTCTTTTTTTTTCTTTTTCTTTTCAAATTTTTATTTTTCTTGTTCTTCTTTTCTCTTCTTTACATGGTGTTAGAAACCTTTTGAGTCATCATCCCTCATTATATGCTTGTGGATTATTGCAAATTATTTGACAATTATTTTTCACCCATTCAAGGGATTGCTTGCATGTTCATCTTCATATTTTCTATACCCTATTCACCATGCATGCTATGTGTTTGTGAAAAAGCCCATGTGACATTATGCACTTCCCTATGTTACTATACTATTCAATGCTTGCTTTTCATAACTTTCCCTTATTATTTTATTAATTGAATTCAATTGTCAATACAAACGTGATGGTTTGTTACAAAGTAATGCTTGGTCTATACTACTCATGCCCTTTGCCAGCATGCCAATAAACACCTTGCATTTACTTGTCTTTTTATGCACTAGCTATTTCCTATTGATGGCTTTTCATATGTACTCGAGAGCATGTGTTAATGTCATCTACATTTTACTGTGCATCATTCACCCTCTTTTCCGTTTCCTTCCTTGCTGTATCTCTCTTTAAATTTAATTTTCTTTCTCTTCCCTTCTTTCAGGATGGCCACCAAGAAAGGAAAGGAGAAAGCAACTTCCAGACCACCAGCAAGAAGAGGAACTAAAAGAGCATTAGTGGTAGAGCCTTCTTCAACCGCAGTCAAGCCCTCAACAAAACGAGTCAAGAGGATAATAAAGGTTGACGAAAAGGAGAAAGCCTTTCCAGCAAAGGACGCTGCGCGATTTTCCAATCGCTACTGTGAGCAAATGTTCCCTATCCTGGCAGAAAGGAACTATAACAATGAATACCTTCTTATCCTCCCGTCCAATATTGCCACCTTTGTTGAGCCACAAATTGAGCGAAGACAATGGGGTTTCCTACGAAAACAGCCAAGGCAGGTCAATCTTTCTTGGGTAGTTGAGTTCTACTCCAACTTCTACATGCCGACCCTGCAGTCTGTTTATGTCTGGCAGAAGCAAGTCCCCATCACAGAAGAGGCCATTCAGCAAGCTCTGAGTCTTCCCCCTATTCCAGCAGGAATGGACGCTTTTCAAGAAGCCGCCCTTCAGCGCCAGAGATACCAATTCGACTGGGACTCCGTTCTCAGAGTCATCGCATTACCTGGCAGCCGTTGGATCTACGGATACCACCGTACCCGCCCTAAGGGAATCTCGGCTTCAGCACTTACCTTGGAGGCTCGCGTACGGGCACAGATCATGTCCCATTACGTCTTTCCGAGCACTCATGAGTCCTCTTTCACTGCAGACATGGCTGTTTTACTATGGTGCATCCTTACAGACTAACCTCTTAATCTCTCAAGACACATCCGGAATGCTATGGAGCATGTACAAATCGCGGGCAACCTACCCTTTCCCGCCCTGGTCTCAGATCTTGTCTTAGCAGCCGGAGTCTCCTATAGAGCTGGGGACACCAAAGCCATGCTTCCACGGGATGATCAATATGTCCCTAACGGGAAATACCTTAGACTTTCAGCAGCCACTACAAGCCAGCCTACTGAGCCAGTTGAAGATATTCCTTCTTCAACACCACAAGCATCTACAACTGAGAAATTGCTCCAGCAGATACTTGAAAAATTGGATCGGCATGAACTGAAAGCTAAGATGAGAGAGCGCCGTAACGAGCGCCGATTCAAACACCTCAAGGAGATACTCAAGGGACGCTTTAGAGACTCAGACACCCCGGACTCCACTTCCTTCACTAGCACAAGGAGCCATGACGGTCCCGATGATGGAGATACTGCTACCAGCCCACCCCTGTTTCTAATAGATGGCACCGAGGACGGTGCAAAGCCTTAAGTGTGGGGAGGTCGGTCAGTACCTGACTTCCGGAGGTAAATTCTCTTCTCTGGCACCAATAATTAGGATATTTTAGTTAGATTTTCTTTCTTTTATAGAATAGAATAAATTGCATAGGTTAGAATAGTTGCATGCATGTTCTACTTGATTGAAAAGACAATAAGTTTCTTTTAAAAATCTATCTTTGGAATAAAATTTCACTAATTTTTCAAAATTTTTATGATAAATCTGCTTGAGTTATATTTGGAACATGATGTTTGAGCTAAAGAACACACAACCTGTGAAAGATTTGAGCCTTTATGTATGGTTACATTATTTAACCATAATTATTTTATTCTTGTGTGTTTACTTCTCTATGATTGTAATCTATATTTTGTTTTATCTTATATGTCCAATATTTATTATATTTACATGCTTGCACATGATTGAGGCCATTATTTGTTTAAACTCACTCATCCAAATTAAGCCTACCCTTTTCAATTACCTTTGTTAACCACTTTGAGCCTTTAATTCCCATTTGTTCGATATTTTACCACATTACTAACCTTAAGCCGAAAAACAATTGTATATCCCAAATTGAATCTTTGGTTAGCTTAAAATAGAATTGTGTGTGCTAGTTAAGTATGGGAAATTGTGGGAACAAAAGTTGTTAAGGGAATGTGTCATAAAAATTTAAAGGGAATTTGGATACCTACTCATGTGAAAATATAAGAATGAAAAATCTATGTGCATTGATAAGCTTTATTTATTCAAATATATATATATACATACATATATATATATATATATATATATATATATATATATATATATATATATACATATATATATATAATATGAAAAATCAATAAATAAGGGGACAAAATTACCCCAATGTTAAATTCAGAATTCAAAGATCAGTGCACATATGATAAAACCAAAATATAAAGTTGATACATGAGTATGGATTGAAAAAGAGAACTCTAGGTAGCTAGGTATGAACTTTAAAGATTACATTAAGTATATAAAAGTTATGTTAGAGCTTGGGTTAATTAAAGATTCAATTTATTAGCTCACTTGACCAAATATACATTCCTACCTATACCTTAGCCCCATTACAACCTTGATAAGACCTCATGATGTTTGCATTGATATATTAACTGTTGTTGATTGGTTAGGAGAAGAACAAAAGTTAGAAAGCATGATTAGAGAAGGATAGAGTGATCACCCTATACACTAGAGATTAGAGCGTACATACATTATCAGTGAGGGTTCAATACTTGAATTTTCATGTTCCCTGCTTTCATGAGCTATCTTCTTGCGCTTTTATCCATTTTACTGTATAATGATAGAATTAGTGGAATTTGATTTGTAACTGTTTTGAAGGGCTTGTTTACTTTTGATCAAGTGGACAATAATCATATAGTTGCATTTATTTATATATGTAGGATTGCAATGCATTTCATGAGTTTCTGCATGTTCATACTTATTTCCTTGTCTCCTTCAATTAAGCATGAGGACATGCTAATGTTTAAGTGTGGGGAGGTTGATAAACCACTATTTTATGGTTTATATTGTGTTTAATTGTGTGGTTTTATCATGATCCTTACCCACTTATTCATTAAATTAGAATGCATTTAGATTTCCTTCCTGAATTTATTACATGATGAAAACTGCTTCCTAGAGACTTTAATTATTTATTTTTAATTCTCCTTTATTCCATTCGATGCCGTGATCTGTGTGTTAAGTGTTTCAGACTTTATAGGGCATGAATGAGTTGGAGATTGGAAAGGAAGCTAGCAAAAAATGGAAGGAACACAAGAATTTGAGGAGATAACCAGCGAGAAATGACGTGGTCGCATGGCTCACGCGACCGCGCGAAGGAGAGCAAATCGCAGCGACGCGGTAGCGTGGACGAAGCGAAGGCGTGGCGAGGAAAAACGCGAATGACGCGTCCGCATGGATGACGCGATCGCGTGACATGTGCGATCTGCATAATCTGCAGATTCGTTGGGGGCAATTTTGGAGCCCATTTCGGCCCAGTTTTCGTCCCAGAACAGCAGACTAGAGTCAGAGAACATGCAGAAACAAAAGACATTCATTCAGCAAGTTTGAGATCTAGTTTTTTTTTACTCTCTTAGGTTTTTCTCTCTAGGTTTTTAGGATTCTAATTTGAATTGATCTGAGCATTGGAACATTGAGAAGAGTTATTTCCCTCATCAAGAATTCATCATTCTAGTTTGTTTTCTTAACTTGGTTTTATTCTTCCATGTTCTTTGTTTTGTTCAATTTTGTCATTCAAATACTTTTATGATTATTTAATGCAAGGATTATTTCTTTTTAATTCAATTTCAATTCCAATAATCTTGTCTTCTTTTAATTCCTTTTCATGTGCTATGGATTCTTTATTTACAATGCGTGAGTAGTTTCCTTACTTGATGGGAAGTTGATTAAAAAGGAACTCTTGAGTTGGAAGGATTGAAAGAAAATTTGTAATTGGGTTAAATGTTGGATTGCTATCCTGTCACCGACACCAATCCCTTTGAACTAAGTGGGTTGCAACTTGTGAACAGATCTGGCATTCCAACTTGTTTGACTCTCCCTTACCTAGTAAAGGATAACCAAACAAAATAACCATTAATTATAAATTAATCTTACAATCACACCATCAATGATAGAGATTCTAACCAATCAATTCCCAGTCAAGGCTTTTATTTATATTATTTAAAATTCCTCATTTTAAATTCCAATTTACTTAGCTCAACTTCTTGGAACATCTGATTAATAAAATAGCACACTTTTCTGCAACTCGTTGGGAGACGACCTGGGACTTAAAACTCCCAGTAAATTTAATTTAAACTCTCTGTGACATATTTCTAAATTGATAGGCAGATTTTCGGTGAGTTAAGAACTATACTTGCAATGTAACCATTTTAATAAATTTTTAATTCACCAGCTTCTGCTTCCCATCAGTACGCGTCAGTCACG
This sequence comes from Arachis hypogaea, assembly GCF_003086295.3. Taxonomy (NCBI): domain Eukaryota; kingdom Viridiplantae; phylum Streptophyta; class Magnoliopsida; order Fabales; family Fabaceae; genus Arachis; species Arachis hypogaea. Next base: position 63,797,803 of record NC_092049.1, on the reverse strand, counting down.
TGTACGCGTTGCTCCTCGCTGCCATCTCCTTTGATTCTTGTGCTGTAGAAACTCGATCAAATTCCGCCAAATGCTACCTAAAATAAATAAAAATGCAAAAGACTCAAAGTAGCATCCATATTGGCTAAAAGATAATTAATTCTTTATTAAACTCAACAAATTAGATGCAAATTCACTAGGAAAAGATAGAAAAGATGCTCACGCATCACAACACCAAACTTGAACTGTTGCTTGTCCTCAAGCAACCAAAACTAATATAAGCTTAGGATGTGAATTTGTATGAGAATGAGAGTTGGATTAAGCTCATGTCTCTTCTTATAGTGGGGTTTACAACTGTAATCCTGAATAGTTTTGGCATCTCACTTTATCCTTTGATGTTCAAAATGATTGGCATCCATAGGAACTCAGAATTCAAATAGTGTTATTGATTCTCCTAGTTCAGTATGTTGATTCTTGAACACAGCTACTTTATGAGTCTTGGCTGTAACCCTAAGCATTTTGTTTTCCAGTATTACCACTGGATACATAAATGCCACAGACACATAACTGGGCAAACCTTTTCAGATTGTGACTCAGCTTTGCTAGAGTCCCCAGTTAGAGGTGTCCAGAGTACTTAAGCACACTCGTTTTGCTTTGGACCACGACTTTAACCGCTCAGTCTCAAGCTTTTCACTTGACACCTTCACGCCACAAGCATATGGTTAGGGACAGCTTGATTTAGCCGCTTAGGCCAGGATTTTATTCCTTTGGGCCCTCCTATCCATTAATGCTCAAAGCCTTGGATCCTTTTTACCCTTTGCCTTTTAGTTTAAAGGGTTATTCGCTTTTTCTGCTTGCTTTTTTTTCGCAAGCTTCGTGTTTTTCACTGCTTTTTCTTGCTTCAAGAATCAATTTTATGATTTTTCAGATTGTCAATAACATTTCTCTTTTTTCATCATTCTTTCAAGAGCCAACAATTTTAACATTCATAAACTTCACTATCAAAATTATGCACTATTCATGTCATGCATTCAGAGTCACAGAAAATACCACCACATTTGAATAAATGAGACTACTCTAAAAATTAAACTCAAATTCTCATGCACTACATCTGTTCTTCTTTCTTTTTGATTTCAAGCTCAGTGGGCAATACATGAGACCTCTTTCAGAATTAAAGCACTTAACAGAAAATTAAACTGGAACCTATGAATCTACTAATAAAGGATCATGCAATAAACAAAACAAAGTAGCAGGAAACCGGAACATAACATAATAAAAGCGGGAAGGAAAAGAATGAAAGGAACTCAACCACCTTAGTTATCCGAGCGATTATTTTATTCTTCAGGTTGTGCTCCTTTGTTAAGATGATTCGCCTCCCTTTGGTGCCATAAGAATAGACAGAAAACCTATAAGCGAAGCGTCAACACCAAACTTAAAGGTTTGCTTGTCCTCAAGCAAAGAAGAACTGAAAATAAAAGGAAACAAATATTATACTGAAATAAGAATAAAAGGATAAAAGAATAAGAGAGAATTAGGATTTGTGAGAGAGAATAAAATAAAAAAATAAAAAACTAGCGGCGAAGTGGTGGAGGTGTGCGGCGCAGGCAACGCGTACGCGTACGGCATGCGTACGCGTGGGTCGCGAATTTTCTTAATGACGCGGAAGCGTCATGCACGCGTCCGCGTGCTCTGGGTTTTGTGCGATTCGTGCGAAGCCAGCCGCGCGCACGTATAACTCTCTGTTCGCGTGGTTGGGGAACTAAGATTCCCATGTGACGCATGCGCGTCATGCACGCGCACGCGTGGCTAGTCGTTTCTGCAAAGGACGCGAACGCGTCGAGGATGCATCCGCGTGACAAAATTTTGTGCAAATGGCACCCAAGCTAGCATAACTCTCTGCCAAAACACCCATTTACGCCGATTTCAAGGTCATTCGTACCCGTCTTTGACGCGCACGCGCACACGTGAGGTGGCTAAAATTGCAGATGACGCGCACGCGTGGGTTTTTTTTGTGCTAGGGGCATCCTTCCTGCGCCACTCCCGCGTAACGCGTCGATGGTCTTTTTCGCGAGTCACGCGGACGCTTCGGTCACGCGGACGCGTCACTGTGTAAATCTTCAAATCACGCATACGCGTCAGTCACGCGCACGCATTGCCATGGAAAGCTCCAAAATCACGCGTACGCGTCAGTCACATGTACGCGTCAGTCATGTGTACGCGTCGCTCCTCGCTGCCATCTCCTTTGATTCTTGTGCTGCAGAAACTCCATCAAATTCCGCCAAATGCTACCTAAAATAAACAAAATTACAAAAGACTCAAAGTAGCATCCATATTCGCTAAAAATAATTAATTCTTTATTAAACTCAACAAATTAGATGCAAATTCACTAGGAAATGATAGAAAAGATGCTCACGCATTAGATATCAACATTGAGAAGGCACTATGCGATTTAGGAGCCAGCATCAACCTCATGTCCTTGGCCATGATGAAGAGATTGAGGATAGAAGAGGTCAAGCCTACAAGAATGGCTCTTCAATTGGCAGATAGGACATTCAAATTCCCCCATGGTGTGGTGGAGGATTTATTGGTGAAGGTGGGAAAGTTTATCTTCCCAACTAACTTTGTTGTGCTTGATATGGAGGAAGAGGCTAACACATCAATCATCTTGGGAAGACCATTTTTGGCCACTGCTGGGACCATAATTGATGTACAAAAGGGAGAGCTAGTCTTGAGACTTGATGTCAGGGCATTTTGGCCAGTTTCACTGTCCTTTTCTTTATGGTTTTAGGGTAGTTTCATTCACTTTCTTAGGAAATAAGCAAGTTTTGGGTAGAATTTCACTTACATCTTGATTCAAGCTAACATTGTGATTTTTATATGAATTCATGAGAATTATGCATGAATTGAATGATAAATTGGATGATGCATGTCTCATAACTTGGACTAGAACTTTGATGCACTTTATTGCTTGATTTCAGGACAAAGGAAGCAAGGAAGAACCACGTTAGCAGCCACGTTAGTCTAACTAACATGACCTCTAACGTGGAAGGGGAGCTAGCTTGCAACGTTAATGAGAAAAGTAATCGCCAATAACGTCCTCGAAGCCATCATAGCCCACGTTAATTGCCACGTTAACTACATTAACTTGGAAGAAGAAAATGAAGCCAACGTTAGTGACACTCACCTTTGTCACTAACGTTGGACTAAGCTCATATTGGCTACGTTAAGAGCCACGTTAACTCAGTTAACGTGGAGTCTAACGTGGGGAAACAAAAGAATGACCAACGTTAGTGACACTCACCTTTGTCACTAACGTTGAGCTAAGCCACTTTGAGCCACGTTAGTTGCCACGTTAACTCAGTTAACGTGGACTCTAACGTGGAGGGAGCAAAGAATCGCCAATGTTAGTGACACTCACCTTTGTCTCTAACGTTGGGATGAGCCACTATGAGCTACGTTAACTCCCACATTAACTACATTAACGTGGAAGCTAACGTGAGTAAAAGGGATGATGAGCCAATGTTAGTGACACTCACCTTTGTCACTAACGTTGGAGATGGCTAGCAATACCACGTTAGAAGCCACGTTAACCTAGTTAACGTGAACTCTAACGTGGGAAGTAGGGGCATTTTGGAACGTTAGTGACAAAGGTAAGTGTCACTAACGTTCTCGAAGATGTGGCAAGCCTACATTAAAGGTCACGTTAGCCACACTAACGTGAACTCTAACGTAGGGAGAAAGGAGGATTCTCAACGTTATTGGAAAAAGTAAGTCTCAGTAACGTGTGCGAAGGACCAAGAGGCAACGTTAGTGGTCACGTTGATGCCACTAACGTTGAAGTTAACGTGAAGCATCCTTGGGTTAGGAACGTTAGTGAAAAAGGTGATTGTCACTAATGTTCTTGAACCCACACTTTCACTTAACATTAACGCCACTAACGTCCTAAGCTAAAGTCCCTGCCTACTTCACACTTTCTCTGCAAGTAAAGCTGAGCCCACTGAAGAAGATAACTGCTTCAACTCAAGATCCAAAGGCCCATATCCAAGACTTGAAGAATCAACTAGAAGATCAGAAGAGTAGTATAAATAGGGAGAGCTTTGAACTAGAGCAAAAGCTTTTGGCATTATTTGAATTACTCTCTGTATTTTACTTTCTCTGCAACTTTTAGTTAAATTCTCAGAATGTACTCTCCATCTATGCTATTCATTCCCAGAGTTATGAACAACTAAACCCCTTTCACTGGGTTAGGGAGCTCTGTTGTAATTTGATGGATCAATAATAGTTTTCATTATCCTTCTTCTCTCTTTTCTCTTGATTTTACTAGAAAGCTTTCAATCTTCATCCAATTGAGTAGTTATCTTGGAAAAGAAGCTATTCATACTTGGATCTCTTCTGAACCTTGGAAGAGGAATGAAGAGATCATGCTAGAATTGCTTTCTCATGTTGGACCAAATTGGGGTTTGGACGGATATGGTGACATATAATTCTCCCAATACTTTGATTTGGAAATACATGTGGTATAATCAGTGACCACACTTCATCTCTTCTCATGAGCAATTAGACCAAGGAATTGGCTATTGATCTGATTTGAGAGATTGAATTACCAAGGAATTGGAATTCAATCACTTAAGATTGCCGAGGAGATCAATGAATGCATTGATTGAGGAAGAGATGAAAATGAACTTGATCCGGAGAATGCAACATCTCCTAAGCCCAATGAACTCCGCATTTCTGATCTTACCCATTCTCTTTACTTTCTGCTATTTACTTTCATGGTAAACTCCCCTTCCCCATTTAAGATTCTGCAATTTACCTTCCGTCATTTATTTTCTACAATTTACTTTCCCGCCATTTAATTTCCTGTAATTCTCAACCCGATTTCTGCTTAGCTCAACTAGAACATTCTTCCAATTAAAGTTGCTTGACCAATCAATCTCTGTGGGATTCGACCTCACTCTATTGTGAGTTTTTACTTGACGACAATTCGGTATACTTGCCGAGGGAGATTTGTTAAAGGACAAGTTTCCGTGCATCAAGACTACATGAAGAGAAGATGGTTTTCAAATTTTTTCAAATTTCAAATTTCAAAAATTCAAAATTCAAAAATTTAAAATTCAAATTTTCAAAATTTAATTTTCAAATTCAAAATTTAAATAACCTTTTAATTTAAATTTGTTTTTATTTTTGTTTTTAATTACTATCATGAGTTCTCACCCCCATCGCTCTGAGTCTGGTTACAATAATGTTGCAGGAAGAAGAAATTACAATGAGAACAGGCATCAAGGTTGGAACAATCAAAGATGGGAGGAGCCATAAGGATTTGATCAACCCTCTTGGCAACAACCACCTCCAATGGACTATCAATAACCACCACCATATGCCTATGAACTATCTCCTCAACACAACTTTGGACCACCATACTCACAAGCCCCTTTCTGCCATTCACCTTCATATGATCCTAACCCTCAACCACCATACCATCCACCTTATGAGCCATATGAACCATATATAGAACCACCCCAATTCCAATCCAATTACTCACAAGAACCACCACTTCAATATTCACCATCTCCATATCCATCAATCCAAGAGCACTATGATCCTATTTATGAAAGCCGAGTGCATCAAGAGATAAAGGATCATTTCAAGGAAACAGTGGATCGATTTCAGGCAACCATTCATCAATTGGAGCAAGCGATAAATAAATTAGCTTTCCGACGTTCGGACACTCAAGGAACCCCCATGGCTTCATGTGGACAATCTAATGAAGAACGTAGCATGAAGGAGATACTAGAAACTCCAGTGAACAGTACAGAGCATGACTTTGTACTGGAACAAGTAGAGGAAGCCAGAATTATTGAAGAAGAAGAAGTGGTTGAAGACTTAGGAGATGCAGAACCTCCATGGGAAAGTCCAGTCATCAAACCCCCTTCCAAGACGTTTGAAATTGATGCTGAGGAGGGTGTACAACCTCCAAGGCATATCACAGTTGAAGACTTGGAAGAGGTTGATCAAGAGATGGAGATTCAAGAAGAAGATGCACAACCTCCAATGCCCTTGGAAAGCAATGAAGAGAAGATTTAATTGGAAGAAAGCTACCAAGAGGAAGAGGTCGAAATTGAAGAAGCTTGCAAAGAGGTGGTAATTATCAGAGAAGAGCACAATGGAGTGGAGCTTGCAATTTCATTAAAAACACCTCCCCCTAAGTTTCCATCATCCTTCACAACATTCAAGTGGGTAAAATTCATATCCCTTAGCTTTCTAATTCCACTTGAATATGGGCTACTGGAGACGGATGGTCAACTTAGAACTCTTTGTGGCATTAAGAGTAAGAGAAAGATAGTCAGTGGTAAGAATTGTCCTGCAAAGTTCATTATGGTTGGAAGCTTTAAGTTTAAACGCAAGGGTTGGTGTAAAGCTCAATTGAATGGGTCTAGGAAGCTGTTTGGACGCTTCAGTGAGAATTCTAAAGCTGAACCACCCAGATGGAATCATGATAATCAACTTGAAAACGGGTGTAAAGGTAAGGTCTGGAACCCCAGAATTCAATCTAGAAATCAGCACTCTTGGAGCCTTGTCACTTGCTTTAACTTACTTGAAGGCTTTCTACGCCTAGTTTGGGATCCCGGAGGTTACTGGAAGTACAAACACTAGTGGGGATTCCTGGATGAATATAAGCATAAGCCACCATAACAGGGAGCTCACCAAATGTCCAACTTAAGGACTTTAACTAAAAGTGCTGGGTGGGAGACAACCCACCATGGCATGATCGTTCCTTTTTCATTTTCAGTTAGTTTTATTTGTTTTCAAATTTTATTTTATTTTATTATATTGAACCTGGAGTTTTGCATCACATTCATATTAACACTGCATTCTGCATTTTTCATGCATAAAATAAAAGAGAGAAGCACGCACGCGATGCGGCAGCGTCGCTGACGCGTCTGCGGCATGTGGGAAAAATGGCTCCCACGCAACCGCGTCACTCACGCGACCGCGTGACCTGGAAATCGACGTACGAAGGGTGCACGACCGAAAGTTGTGCGAGAGTGGTGCTGGACTGGTGCTGACCGCACACACCTTACCACGCGGACGCATGGCTCATGCGTCCACGTCATATCCCCATGATGGCCACTCACGCGATCACGTCGACCACGCGACTGCGTCACCCTGGATTTTGGCAATACCAAGTTTCGAACAGAGAGTTGTGCGACCGCGAGGCTGCACTCACGCCACTAGCACAAATCAAGTCACGCGATCGCGTGCTCCACGCGTCTGCATCGCTGATAAACCACTATTTTATGGTTTATATTGTGTTTAATTGTGTGGTTTTATCATGATCCTGACCCACTTATTCATTAAAATAGCATGCATTTATATTTCCTTCCTGAAATTAGTACATGAGTGAAAACTGCTTCCTAGAGACTTTTAATTATGCATTTTACTTCTCCTTTATTCCATTCGATGTCGTGATCTGTATGTTAAGCGTTTCAGGCTTTATAGGGCAAGAATGAGTTGGAGATTGGAAAAGAAGCTAGCAAAAATGGAAGGAACACAAGAAATTGAAGAGATGACCAGCGAGAAGCGACGCGGCCGCATGGACGACACAACCGCGCGGAGAAGATCAAATCGCAGTGACGCGACCGTATGGATGACGCAACCGCGCAAAATGGAAAAGCACGAGCGACGCGGAGGCGTGGACGACGCTCCCGCGTGGTGAAGCGAAACGCGAATAACGCGTCCGCATGAGCGACGCGATCGCGTGGTGTGCGCAATTTGCATAATTTGCAGAATCGCTGGGGGTGATTTTGGACCCTATTTTGACCCAATTTTCGGCCCAGAATAGCAGACTAGAGCCAGAGAACATGCAAAAACTAACAACAACATTCATTCTACACAGTTTTAGTTTTAGATCTAGTTTTTACTCCTCCTCTAGGTTTTCTCTCTAGACATTCATAGTTCTTAGGATTTAATTTGCGATTGCTCTTTGCATTGGAACACTGCGAAGAGTTATTACCTCATCAAGACTTCGTCATTCTAGTTCGTTTTCTTTACTTGGTTTACTCTTCCATGTTCTTGGCTTTGTTTAATTTTACCATTGGAATATTCTTAGGATTATTTAATACAAGGATCACTTTTATTTTTAATTGACTAGTTCAATTTTTATTTACAATGTCTTTCTTTAATTCCTTTTCATATGCAATGAATTTTACCTTTACAATGAGTGAGTAGTTCCCTAACTTGATGGGGAATTGATTGAAAGGAACCCTTGAGTTGGAAGGCTTGAAAGAAAAATTGTAATTGGGTTTATGGTTGGATTGCCTTCTAATCACTAACACCAATCCCTTTTAATTAAGTGGATTGCAATTTGTGAACGGATGTAGCATTCCAACTTGTTTAACTTTCCTTCACCTAGTGAAGGATAACTAAACAAGATAGCCTTTAATTGTCAATTAATCCTGAGAGCATTCTAACAATAATAGGGATTCCAACTAATCAATTCCCAGTCAAGGCTTTTATTTACATTATTCAAATTCACCAATTTAATTTCCTGTTTGCCCAATTCAAACCTTTTTGAAAACCTCTGATTAATAAAATAGCACACTTTTCTACAATTCGTTGGGAGACGACCTGGGATTCATACTCCCAGTATTTTAATTTCAATTTTCTGTGACATCTTTCTAAATTGATAGGCAGATTTCTGGCGAATTAAGAACTATACTTGCGACGTATATATTTTAACAATTTTAATTCGCCAATTTCTGCCCACATAAATTTTTGGCGCCGTTGTCGGAGAGTTGCAATAGAGTGCTAAAGTTATTAATTAGAATTTATTTATTTGTATTTTATTTTATTTTGCTACTATGAGCTGCATGTTTCTTTCGCTAGATGACGCGTTCACTTCCTGACCCACGCTTGCCAGTATTCGATCTTGAGATTGAAAGAACCATCTCACGAATAAGGCGAGCTCGGCGTCGGTTAGTCCTCTCTGAGGGCGGATTTGAAACGCCATCTGAGGAAGAAACCAGCCCCTGTTCTACTGATTCGGTTGATTCACGTGCAGACGACATGGCAGAACCTAGGAGAGTTACCATCCAGGAGGAAGGAGCCCCTGATTTTACAATGCAACCGTTTCAACCGCATCACCCAGCGGTGGCTACAAATTTTGAAATAAAGATCGCACTACTCAATTTGATGCCCAAGTTTCATGGCTTACCTGCTCAAGAGCCTATCAAGCACCTGAGAGATTTCCAGGCAGCCTGTTCTACTGTCAGGCGAGATGGTACAGATGAAACTTCAATTATGCTGAAAGCTTTCCCGTTTTCTCTTGAGGGAAAAGTAAGAGAGTGGTACTACACTCAACCCCTAGCAAATGTATCCAACTGGGAAACGCTCAGAAAAGAGTTTGTGGAGAAATTCTTTCCATCTGAAGTTACTGATAAAATGAGTAAAGAAATTTCCACGATTGTTCAAGATGACAACGAGACTCTCTTTGAATACTGGGAGTGCTTCAATAATCTTCTAGAAGCATGCCCCCACCACAGGATTGACAAGATAGTGTTACTTAGCTATATCACACAGGGCATGAGGCCCCAAGATAAGACCACATTGGAAAGTGCTAGCAATGGGTCTATGAAGAAGTACAAAACCACTGATGAGGCATGGCAATTGATCAGCGACTTAGATGAATCTACTAGGAACCACAGGCAGAAACAAGGCCGTTCAAAAGCCATTGCAGAAGTATCCTCTAGCAGAGAGACTACTGCTCTAGCTCAGAGTATCTGTGAAATGACCAACTTGCTGAAGCAGATGCAGTTGAATCAACAACAAGTTCAGCAAGCTCAACCTTCTCCAGCACAGCAAAGCCAACAATTAGTCCCACAGAGAATCTGCAGAATTTGTGCTGATTATAGCCATTATACTGATGAATGCCCGCAGCTCCAGTAGGATGACAACATGGTGGCATCCACTCATAACTTCTATGACCACCCCAACCAAGGGTACAATCAAGGTGGAAATAATAACCATGGATGGAAGGACAATTCTAACCAGAATTGGAGGGACAACAATAACAGAGGAGGCAGAGATAATCAGGGAAATCAGAGGTGGAATAATAACAACAACAGGTAGCAGAACCAACCTTACAGAGCACCTCACCTGAGACAGTCCTAAGGATCACAGAATACCCAACAGCAGACCTCTCAATTTACTCACCCTTCTTCGTCTCCTAATAAAGAGTTACTAAAATTTTTTGAGCGAAGTCAACAGACCATGGAAAATAACATTAATGCCAGTCTGAATGGTCTGACCGCTACTTTGCAAGCTCTTGTCTCACAGATTGGATCAATGCAAAATTCCAATAACCAACCTTAAAGTTCCACTGGAATTCCCTCTCAACCATTACCCAATCCAAAGGGAGGCATTAATGCCATCACCCTAAGGTCCGAAAACACACTGCAGGAGAAGAATCAGCAGGAACCAAGCTTACCAGAACACGCCTCAGCTGAAAACATAGTAGAAATAGAAGATGTTGAAGAGGAAGAGGACATACAGGACATAGCTGAAAAAGAAGAAGTCCAACCATAGGAGGAAGCACCAAGAGGCGCAGACACTACAGAAAACACCACTCCCATTCCATTTCCACAACTTGCAAGGAAGCCCAGGAAGCAGCTGGAACCCGATCCCAAAATGGTAGAAATATTCAAAAAGGTTGAGGTAACTGTTCCTCTTTTTGATGTTATTCAACAGGTACCTAAATATGCAAAGTTTCTAAAAGATTTATGTATACATAAAGACAAAATTAATGAATTAGAAATTATTCCTTTAGGTAGTTCCATATCTGCTTTAATGGGAGGATTACCTGAGAAGTGTAGTGACCTAGGTCCTTGTATAGTTAGTTGTACTATTGGTGGAGTAGTAATCTATGATTGCATGTGTGATTTAGGAGCATGTGTTAGTATAATGCCTTTGTCTATATATGATATTTTGAGGCTCCCTCCCTTAAAAAGGTCGGCAGCTCGTTTTGTGTTAGCAGATAAAAGCATTATTACAGTGGCTGGAGTTGCTGAAGATGTTTTAGTGAACATTAAAGGGCTTACATTCCCCACTGATTTTTATATCTTGGAGATGCCCAATAATGACTTAGATAAGCCATCATCAATCCTACTTGGAAGACCATTCCTGAAGACATCAAAATTCATATTAGATGCTTTTTTAGGAACATACTCTTTAGAAATAGATGGCCACATAGTAATCTTCAATCTGAATAGAGTCATAAACAACCCTCCAGAAGAACATTCTATCTTCTAGTGTGATGTCATAGATGAAACTGTAGCTGAAGTCCATAAGGAAGAGTTAGAAGAGAGGCACATTGGACAAGGTCCAAGTGTGGGGATCCTCTTGACTGACAATAAGGGCTCCTCAGCATTTTCACAAGCTCCAGACAGTCCAGAGCCTACCCATGATCAGAAGTTGGAACTGAAACCTCTTCCTCCACATCTCAAATATGCTTATCTTGAAGATGAGCAGAAGTTCCCCGTTATCATTGCAAGGGAACTCACTTCCCAACAAGAAGAGCAGTTACTTGATGTACTGAGGAGGCATAAGAAAGCAATTGGGTGGAGTTTGGCAGACATAGTAGGCATCAACCCTCAAGAATGTGAGCACAGAATATTTTTAGAAGAGGGAGCAAGACCTGTCCGTCAACTCCAAAGAAGATTGAATCCCACTATCTTGGAAGTTGTCAAAAAGGAAGTGACCAGACTATTGGAAGTAGGTATCATCTATCCCATTTCAGACAATGAATGGGTTAGCCCAGTACAAGTGCTGCCCAAGAAGTCTGGAGTCACTACAGTGAAGAATGAGCATGGAGAGCTCATAGCAACCAGAGTTCAGAATTCTTGGAGAGTCTGCATTAATTACAGGCGTCTCAACCAAGCTACCCGTAAGGATCATGATGAGCGGATAATTTATACGCTTTTTGACATTGTTTTTAGTATGTTTTTAGTAGGATCTAGTTACTTTTAGGGATGTTTTCATTAGTTTTTATGTTAAATTCACATTTCTGGACTTTACTGAGTTTTTGTGTTTTTCTGTGATTTCAGGTATTTTCTGGCTGAAATTGAGGGACTTGAGCAGAAATCAGATTCAGAGGTTGAAGAAGGACTGCTGATGCTGTTGGATTCTGACCTCCCTGCACTCAAAGTAAATTTTCTGGAGCTACAGAACTCGAACTGGCGCGCTTCCAATTGCGTTGGAAAGTAGACATCCAGGGCTTTCCAGCAATATATAATAGTCCATACTTTGGCCAAGAATAGATGACTTAAACTGGCGTTCAACGCCAGCTCTCTGCCCAATTCTGGCGTCCAACGCCAGAAAAGGATCCAAAACCAGAGTTGAACGCCCAAACTGGCACAAATACTGGCGTTCAACTCCAAGAAGGACCTCTACACGTGCAGCACTCAAAGCTCAGCCCAAGCACACACCAAGTGGGCCCCGGAAGTGGATTTATGCATCAATTACTTATTTCTGTAAACCCTAGTGACTAGTTTATTATAAATAGGACCTTTTACTATTGTATTAGACATCTTTGGTCTCAGTTTTTATCCATTGTTCATCTTAGGAGACTATTGATCACGTTTTAGGGGGCTGACCATCTCGGCCATGCCTGGACCTTCACTTATGTATTTTTAACGGTAGAGTTTCTACACTCCATAGATTAAGGTGTGGAGCTCTGCTGTTCCTCAAAGATTAATGCAAAGTACTACTGTTTTCTATTCAATTCATCTTGTTTCGCTTCTAAGATATTCATTCGCACTTCAATCTGAATGTGATGAACGTGACAATCATCATCATTCCCTATGAACGCGTGCCTGACAACCACCTCCGTTCTACCTCCGATTGAATGAGTATTTCTTAGATGTCTTAATCAGAATCTTCGTGGCATAAGCTAGAATGATGGTGGCATTCAAGAGAATCCAGAAAGTCTAAACCTTGTCTGTGGTATTCCGAGTAGGATTCAATGATTGAATGACTGTGACGAGCTTCAAACTCGCGAGTGCTGGGCGTTAGTGACAGACGCAAAAGGAGGGTGAATCCTATTCCAGCATGATCGAGAACCGACAGATGAATAGCCGTGCCGTGACAGGATGCGTTGATCATTTTCACTGAGAGGAGGGGATGTAGCCACTGACAACGGTGATGCCCTTGCATAAAGCCAGCCATGGAAAGGAATAAGACTGATTGGATGAAGATAGCAGGAAAGCAGAGATTCAGAGGAACGAAAGCATCTCCATTCGCTTATCTGAAATTCCCACCAATGAATTACATAAGTATTTCTATCCCTATTTTATTATATTAAATTCGAAAACACCATTATCAATTTATATCTGCCTAACTGAGATTTGCAAGGTGACCATAGCTTGCTTCATACTAACAATCTCCGTGGGATTCGATCCTTACTCACGTAAGGTATTACTTGGACGACCCAGTGCACTTGCTGGTCAGTTACACGGAGTTGTGAACCGTGGTCTTGGCATCATGTTTTTGGCGCCATTACCAGGGAAAGAAAGAGCGATGAATTTTACATACTTAAAGTGTGATCACGATTCCGCGTACCAAGTTTTTGGCGCCGTTGCCGGGGATTGTTCGAGTTTGGACAACTGACGGTTCATCTTGTTGCTCAGATTAGGTAATTTTCTTTTTGTTTTCTTTTCAAAAATTTTTCAAAAATATTTCAAAAATTTCTCATCTGTTTTCGAAAAAAAAAAATGTTTTAAAAAAAAAATATTTTTATTCAAAATTTTTAAGAATGAATTCTAGTGTTTCATGAAGCATGTGAAGCCTGGCTGGCTGTAAAGCCATGTCTAAATTTATTTGGACTGAGGCTTGCAATTTGTTATCAAGAGCAATATACTCTGATGTTAAATGCTGAAGCTTGGCTGGCCATTGGCCCTGTCTAGTGTTTTGGACTGGAGCTTTCATTGAAAGCTTGGCTGGCTAGTGAGCCATGTCTAATTCCTGGACTGAAACTTTAGACTAAGAATGCAAGATTCCTGGAATTCATGATAAAAATTTTGGAATCCTTATTTTTTCTTTTTCATATAAATTTCGAAAAAATCCAAAAAAATTAGAAAATCATAAAAATCAAAAAAATATTTTGTGTTTCTTGTTTGAGTCATGAGTCATGTCATAAGTTTGGTGTCATTTGCATGTGCATCTTGCATTTTTCGAAAATATCATGCATTCATAGTGTTCTTCATGATATTCAAGTTGTTCTTGGTAAGTCTTCTTGTTTGATCTTGATGTTTTCATGTTTTGTGTCTTTTCTTGTTTTACATGTGCATTTTTCGTTTCTTAGAGTCTAAACATGAAAGATTTCTAAGTTTGGTGTCTTGCATGTTTTCTTTGCATTAAAAATTTTTCAAAATTGTGTCTATGATGTTCATCTTGACATTCAAAGTGTTCTTGGTGTTCATCTTGACATTCATAGCATTCTTGCATGCATTTATTGTTTTGATCCATAACTTTCATGCATTGCATCATTTTTCCTATTTTCCTCTCTCATCATAAAAATTCAAAAAACAAAAAAATATCTTTCCCTTTTTCTCTCATCAAATTCGAAAATTTGAGTTGACTTTTTCAAAAATTTTTAAAATCAAGTTGTTTCTTATGAGTCAAATCAAATTTTCAATTTGAAAATCTTATCTTTTTCAAAATCTTTTTCAAAAATCAAATCTTTTTCAAAATTCTTAGTTATTTTCGAAAATTCCAAAAATATTTTTCAAAAATCTTTTTCTTATTTTTATATCAAATTTTCGAAAATAACATAATCATTTAATGTTTTGATTCAAAAATTTGAAGTTTGTTACTTGCTTGTTAAGAAAGATTCAAACTTTAAGTTCTAGAATTATATCTTGTGATTTCTTATGAATCAAGTCATTAATTGAGATTTTAAAAATCAAATCTTTTTCAAAACTAATTTCTAAAATATCTTCTTATCTTACCTTTTTCAAAAATATGATTTCAAAATATCTTTTCTAACTTCCTAACTTCTTATCTTTTCAAAATTTGTTTCAACTAACTAACTAACTTTTTGTTTGTTTCTTATCTTTTTCAAAACCACCTAACTAACTCTCTCTCTCTCATTTTCGAAAATATCTTCCCCCTTTTTCAAAATTTCTTTTTAATTTATTAATTATTTTAATTTTTAAATCTTAATTTTCGAAAATTACTAACATTTTTCAAAAACTATTTTCAAAAATCACTAACTCTTTTTCAAAAATTATTTTCGAAAATTCCTTCTCTCTCATCTTATTCTATTTATTTATTCATCTACTAACATCTCATCTCACATCTCAACCCTCCTCACAGTTGTGTTTCTTCCATTATATTACATTCTTTGTCCCCCTCTCTTCTTCTACTCACACAGGGATCCCTATACTGTGGTATAAAGGATCTCTATTATTATTATTATTTTTCTGTGCCCTCTTCTTTGTCATATGAGCAGGAGCAAGGACAAGAATATTCTTGTTGAAGCAGATCCAGAACCTGAAAGGACTCTGAAGAGAAAACTAAGAGAAGCTAAATTACAACAATCCAGAGATAACCTTTCAGAAATTTTCGAACAGGAAGAGGAGATGGCAGCCGAAAATAATAATAATGCAAGGAGGATGCTTGGTGACTTTACTGCACCTAATTCAAATTTACATGGAAGAAGCATCTCCATTCCTGCCATTGGAGCAAACAACTTTGAGCTGAAACCTCAATTAGTTTCTCTGATGCAGCAGAACTGCAAGTTTCATGGACTTCCATCTGAAGATCCTTTTCAGTTCTTAACTGAATTCTTGCAGATATGTGATACTGTTAAGACTAATGGAGTAGATCCTGAAGTCTACAGGCTCATGCTTTTCCCTTTTGCTGTAAGAGACAGAGCTAGAGTGTGGTTGGACTCTCAACCCAAAGACAGCCTGAACTCTTGGGATAAGCTGGTCAAGGCTTTCTTAGCCAAGTTCTTTCCTCCTCAAAAGCTGAGCAAGCTTAGAGTGGATGTTCAAACTTTCAGATAGAAAGAAGGTGAATCCCTCTATGAAGCTTGGGAGAGATACAAAGGACTGACCAAAAAGTGTCCTTCTGACATGCTTTCAGAATGGACCATCCTAAATATATTCTATGATGGTTTATCTGAGTTATCTAAGATGTCATTGGATACCTCTGCAGGTGGATCCATTCACCTAAAGAAAACGCATGCAGAAGCTCAAGAACTCATTGACATGGTTGCAAATAACCAGTTCATGTACACTTCTGAAAGGAATCCTGTGAACAATGGGACACCTATGAAGAAGGGAGTTCTTGAAGTTGATACTCTGAATGCCATATTGACTCAGAACAAAGTATTGACTCAGCAAGTCAATATGATTTCTTAGAGTCTGAATGGAATGCAAGCTGCATCCAACAGTACTCAAGAGGCTTCTTATGAAGAAGAAGCTTATAATCCTGAGAACCCTGCAATAGCAGAGGTGAATTACTTAGGTGAACCTTATGGAAACACCTATAACTCATCATGGAGAAATCATCCAAATTTCTCATGGAAGGATCAAAAGCCTCAACAAGGCTTTAATAATGGTGGAAGAAACAGGTTCAACAATAATAAACCTTATCCATCATCCACTCAGCAACAGACAGAGAACTCTGAACAAAATACTTCTAATTTAACAAACTTAGTCTCTGATCTGTCCAAGGCCACTGTGAGTTTCATGAATGAAATAAGGTCTTCCATTAGAAATTTGGAAGCACAAGTGGGCCAGCTGAGTAAAAGGATCACTGAAATCCCTCCCAGTACTCTCCCAAGCAATACAGAAGAGAATCCAAAAGGAGAGTGCAAGGCCATCGACATAAGAAAAATGGCTGAACCCAATAAGGGAGAGGAGGACGTGAATCCCAAGGAGGAAGACCTCCTGGGACATCCAGTGACCAACAAGGAGCTTCCCTCTGAGGAACCAAAAGAATCTGAGACTCATCTAGAGACCATAGAGATTCCTTTGAACCTCCTTATGCCCTTCATGAGCTCTGATGAGTATTCCTCTTCTGAAGAGAATGAGGATGTTACTGAAGAGCAAACTGCCAAGTTTCTTGGTGCAATCATGAAGCTAAATGCCAAATTATTTGGCATTGATACTTGGGAAGTTGAACCTCCCTTGTTCATCAATGAACTAAGTGATCTGGATCAACTGACATTGCCTCAGAAGAGACAGGATCCTAGGAAGTTCATAATACCTTGTACCATAGGCACCATGATCTTTAAGACTCTGTGTGACCTTGGTTCAGGAATAAACCTCATGCCCCTCTCTGTAATAGAGAAACTGGGAATCTATGGGGTGCAAGCTGCTAAAATCTCATTAGAGATGGCAGACAATTCAAGAAAACAGGCATATGGACAAGTAGAGGACGTGTTAGTAAAGGTTGAAGGCCTTTACATCCCTGCTGATTTCATAGTCCTGGATACTGGAAAGGAAGAGGATGAATCCATCATCCTAGGAAGACCTTTCCTGGACACAGCAAGAGCTGTGATTGATGTTGACAGAGGTGAAATAGTCCTTCAATGGAATGAGGACTCCCTTGTGTTTAAAACTCAAGGATCTCCCTCTGCAACCATGGAGAGGAAGCATGAAAAGCTTCTCTCAAAGCAGAGTCAACCCAAGCCCCCACAGTCAAACTCTAAGTTTGGTGTTGGGAGGCCACAACCAAACTCTAAGTTTGGTGTTGAACTCCCATATCCAAACTCTAAGTTTGGTGTTGGAGAGTTTCAACAATGCTCTGAACATCTGTAAGGCTCCATGAGAGCCCACTGTCAAGCTATTGACATTAAAGAAGCGCTTGTTGGGAGACAACCTAATGTTTATTTGTCTAATTTTTATTTTCATTGTTTTTCATGTCTTTATAGGTTCATGATCATGTGGAGTCACAAAATAAATAGAAAAATTGAAAACAGAATCAAAAATAGCAGAAGAAAAATCACACCCTGGAGGAGCATCTGTTTGGCGTTCAGCGCCAGAACAGAGCATGGTTCTGGCGCTGAACGCCCAAAATGGGCAGCTTCTGGGCGCTGAACGCCAGAACAGGCATGATTCTGGCGTTCAACACCAGAAATGGCACACAAATGGGCGTTGAACGCCCAAAATGGCCACCAACCTGGCGCTGAACGCCCAGAGTTGTGTGCAAGGGCATTTTGCATGCCTAAATTGGTGCAGGGATGTAAATGCCTTGACACCTCAGGATCTGTGGACCTCACAGGATCACCTCAGGATCTGTGGACCCCACAGGATCCCCACCTACCTCGACTCACTCTCTTCTCTCTTCTCAATCATCCTCTATTCCCAATAAACACTCTTCCCTATTAACCCTTTACCACTCACATCCATACACCCACTTTCCTTCAAAATTCAACATCTCTTTCCCACCCAATCCCACCCATATGGCCGAATACACACCTCCCTCCATCTCCTCTATATCTTCTTCTTCTTCTTCTTCTATTCCTTCTTCTTTTGCTCGAGGGCGAGCAACATTCTAAGTTTGGTGTGGTAAAAGCATAGCTTTTTTGTTTTTTTCCATAACCATTGATGGCACCTAAGGCCAGAGAAACCTCTAGAAAGAGGAAAGGGAAGACAAAAGCTTCCATCAAAGGTCTATAGCACAGTGGTAGAATATTTGACTGCAAATCAAGAGATCCCTGAGATACCTCAGGGGATACATTTCCTTCCACACAATTATTGGAAGCAACTAAGGGTGGAACATCAAGAGCACTCCATCATGCTTCATGAAATAAGAGAAGATCAAAAAGCAATGAGGGAGGAGCAACAAAGGCAAGGAAGAGACATAGAAGAGCTCAAGGACATCATTGGTTCCTCAAGAAGGAAACGCCACCATCACTAAGGTGGATTCATTCCTTGTTCTTATTTCTTCTGTTTTTCGTTTTCTATGTTATGTGCTTATCTATATTTGTGTCTTCATTACATGATCATTAGTAGTTAGTAACTATGTCTTAAAGTTATGAATGTCCTATGAATCCATCACCTCTCTTAAATGAAAAATGTTTTAATTCAAAAGAACAAGAAGTACATGAGTTTCGAATTTATCCTTGAACTTAGCTTAATTATATTGATGTGGTGATAATGCTTCTTGTTTTCTGAATGTATGCTTGAACAGTGCATATGTCTTTTGAAGTTGTTGTTTAAGAATGTTAAATATGTTGGCTCTTGAAAGAATGATGACTAGGAGACATGTTATTTGATAATCTGAAAAATCATAAAAATGATTCTTGAAGCAAGAAAAAGCAGCAAAGAACAAAGCTTGCAGAAAAAAAAAAGAAAAAATAGGCAAAAAAAAATGATATAGAAAGAAAAAGAAAAAGCAAGCAGAAAAAGCCAAAAGCTCTTAAAACCAAGAAGCAAGAGCAAAAAGCCAATAACCCTTAAAACCAAAAGGCAAGGGCAATAAAAAGGATCCCAAGGCTTTGAGCATCAGTGGATAGGAGGGCCTAAAGGAATAAAATCCTGGTCTAAGCGGCTAAACCAAGCTGTCCCTAATCATGTGCTTGTGGCGTGTAGGTGTCAAGTGAAAACTTGAGACTGAGCTGTTAAAGTCAAGGTCCAAAGCAAAAAAAAAAAAAAAAGAGTGTGCTTAAGAACCCTGGACACCTCTAATTGGGGACTTTAGCAAAGCTGAGTCACAATCTGAAAAGGTTCACCCAATTATGTGTCTGTGGCATTTATGTATCCGGCGGTAATACTGGAAAACAAAGTGCTTAGGGCCACGGCCAAGACTCATAAAGAAGCTGTGTTCAAGAATCATCATATTGAACTAGGAGAATCAATAACACTATCTGAACTCTGAGTTCCTATAGATGCCAATCATTCTGAACCTCAATGGATAAAGTGAGATGCCAAAACTATTCAAGAGGCAAAAAGCTATAAGTCCCGCTCATTTGATTGAAGCTATGTTTCATTGATAGTTTGGAATTTATAGTATATTCTTTTCTTTTTATCCTATTTGATTTTCAGTTGCTTGGGGACAAGCAACAATTTAAGTTTGGTGTTGTGATGAGTGGATAATTTATACGCTTTTTGACATTGTTTTTAGTATGTTTTTAGTAGGATCTAGTTACTTTTAGGGATGTTTTCATTAGTTTTTATGTTAAATTCACATTTCTGGACTTTACTATGAGTTTTTGTGTTTTTCTGTGATTTCAGGTATTTTCTGGCTGAAATTGAGGGACTTGAGCAGAAATCAAATTCAGAGGTTGAAGAAGGACTGCTGATGCTGTTGGATTCTGACCTCCCTGCACTCAAAGTAAGTTTTCTGGAGCTACAGAACTCGAAATGGCGCGCTTCCAATTGCGTTGGAAAGTAGACATCCAGGGCTTCCCAGCAATATATAATAGTCCATACTTTGGCCAAGAATAGATGACTTAAACTGGCGTTCAACGCCAGCTCTCTGCCCAATTCTGGCGTCCAACGCCAGAAAAGGATCCAAAACCAGAGTTGAACGCCCAAACTGGCACAAATACTGGCGTTCAACTCCAAGAAGGACCTCTACACGTGCAGCACTCAAAGCTCAGCCCAAGCACACACCAAGTGGGCCCCGGAAGTGGATTTATGCATCAATTACTTATTTCTGTAAACCCTAGTGACTAGTTTATTATAAATAGGACCTTTTACTATTGTATTAGACATCTTTGGTCTCAGTTTTTATCCATTGTTCATCTTAGGAGACTATTGATCACGTTTTAGGGGGCTGGCCATCTCGGCCATGCCTGGACCTTCACTTATGTATTTTTAACGGTAGAGTTTCTACACTCCATAGATTAAGGTGTGGAGCTCTGCTGTTCCTCAAAGATTAATGCAAAGTACTACTGTTTTCTATTCAATTCATCTTGTTTCGCTTCTAAGATATTCATTCGCACTTCAATCTGAATGTGATGAACGTGACAATCATCATCATTCCCTATGAACGCGTGCCTGACAACCACCTCCGTTCTACCTCCGATTGAATGAGTATCTCTTAGATGTCTTAATCAGAATCTTTGTGGTGTAAGCTAGAATGATGGTGGCATTCAAGAGAATCCGGAAAGTCTAAACCTTGTCTGTGGTATTCCGAGTAGGATTCAATGATTGAATGACTGTGACGAGCTTCAAACTCGCGAGTGCTGGGCGTTAGTGACAGACGCAAAAGGAGGGTGAATCCTATTCCAGCATGATCGAAAACCGACAGATGAATAGCCGTGCCGTGACAGGGTGCGTTGATCATTTTCACTGAGAGGAGGGGATGTAGCCACTGACAACGGTGATGCCCTTGCATAAAGCCAGCCATGGAAAGGAGTAAGACTGATTGGATGAAGATAGCAGGAAAGCAGAGGTTCAGAGGAACGAAAGCATCTCCATTCGCTTATCTGAAATTCCCACCAATGAATTACATAAGTATTTTTATCCCTATTTTATCATATTAAATTCGAAAACACCATTATCAATTTATATCTGCCTAACTGAGATTTGCAAGGTGACCATAGCTTGCTTCATACCAACAATCTCCGTGGGATTCGACCCTTACTCACGTAAGGTATTACTTGGACGACCCAGTGCACTTGCTGGTCAGTTACACGGAGTTGTGAACCGTGGTCTTGGCATCATGTTTTTGGCGCCATTACCAGGGAAAGAAAGAGCGATGAATTTTATATACTTAAAGTGTGATCACGATTCCGCGTACCAGATCACTACCCACTTCCATTCATTGATCAAATGCTGGATCGCCTGTCAGGTAAATCACATTATTGCTTTTTAGATGGTTACACAGGTTATTTCCAGATTCATATAGCTCCTGAGGACCAGGAAAAGACCACTTTTACATGTCCTTTTGGGACTTATGCTTACAAGAGAATGCCCTTTGGCTTGTGTAATGCACCAGCTACTTTCCAAAGGTGTATGATGAGTCTTTTCTCTGATCTTATTGAGGACTGTATGGAGGTTTTTATGGATGATTTTAGCGTTTATGGTGATTCTTTTAGCCTTTGCTTAGATGGATTATCTAGAGTATTAGATAGATGTGTTAATACAAACCTTATATTGAATTTTGAAAAATGTCATTTTATGGTAAAACAAGGGATTGTATTAGGACATGTGGTATCTAATAATGGAATTTCTGTAGATCCAGCAAAGGTGAATGTTATTTCTAGTTTACCTTACCCCTGCTCTGTGAGGGAAGTCCGTTCGTTCCTTGGCCATGCAGGTTTTTACAGGAGATTTATTAAGGACTTTAGTAAGGTAGCACTTCCCTTGTCCAGATTACTGCAGAAGGATATTGAGTTCGAGTTCAGTGTTGATTGCGAACAAGCGTTTGATAAGTTGAAGGCCGCCCTGACTCAAGCTCCAATCGTAAGAGGACCAGACTAGAGCCAGCCATTTGAAATCATGTGCGATGCTTCCAACCATGTAGTAGGAGCAGCGCTGGCTCAGCGTGAAGGTAAGGACCCTTTTGTTATAGCTTATGCGTCTAAGACTTTAGACGCTACCCAGTCCAATTATACTACTACTAAGAAAGAGCTTCTTGCTATTGTTTTTGCTCTGGATAAATTCCGAGCTTTATTTACTTGGTACTAGAGTAGTATTGTATTCGGACCATGCAGTTTTAAAGTATCTTTTATCTAAAAAGGAGTCCAAACCAAGGCTTATACGTTGGATACTGCTATTACAAGAATTTAATTTAGAAATAAAGGATAAGAGTGGTAACCAGAATTTAGTGGCAGACCACTTGAGTCGCCTTGAGCACATTAAGGATGATTCTACTCCTATAGATGATAATTTTCCATTTGATAACCTGCAAGCAGTATCCGAGGTATCTCCCTCGTATGCACCTGTAGCTAATTATCTAGTTAGCCGCACATTTCCTCCTAACTTTTCTAAGCATCAAAGAGACAAGCTGAAAAGCGAGTCTAAATATTATATATGGGATGACCCATATTTATGGAGATGTGGCGCTGATCAGGTAATTAGACGGGGTGTGCCTCAATCAGAATTCCAGTCCATCTTAGAGGCCTGTCACTCATCTGAGAGTGGAGGACATTTTGGCCCTCAAAGAACTGCTAGAAAAATCTTGGACTGTGGATTCTGGTGGCCTACTCTTTTTAGAGACGCTGCTGAATTTTTGTAAATCTTGCCCCCCATGCCAAAAATTTGGTAATATATCCATGATGGGAAGCAGAAGCTGGTGAATTAAAAATTTATTAAAATGGTTACGTTGCAAGTATAGTTCTTAACTCACCGAAAATCTGCCTATCAATTTCGAAATATGTCACAGAGAGTTTAAATTAAATTTACTGGGAGTTTTAAGTCCCAGGTCGTCTCCCAACGAGTTGCAGAAAAGTGTGCTGTTTTATTAATCAGATGTTCGAAGAAGCTGAGCTAAGTAAATTGGAATTTAAATTGAGGAATTTTAAAAAATATGAATAAAAGCCTTGACTGGGAATTGATTGGTTAGAATCTCTATCATTGATGGTGTGATTGTAAGATTAATTTATAATTAATGGTTATTCTGTTTGGTTATCCTTTACTTGGTAAGGGAGAGTCAAACAAGTTGGAATGCCAGATCTGTTCACAAGTTGCAACCCACTTAGTTCAAAGATATTGGCATCGGTGACAGGATAGAAATCCAACATTTAACCCAATTACAAATTTTCTTTCAATCCTTCCAACTCAAGAGTTCCTTTTTAATCAACTCCCCATCAAGTAAGGAAACTACTCACGCATTGTAAATAAAGAATCCATAGCACATGAAAGGGAATTAAAATAAGACATGATTATTGGAATTGAAATTGAATTAAAAAGAAATAATCCTTGCATTAAATAATCATAAAAGTATCTGAATGACAAAATTGAACAAAACAAAGAACATGGAAGAATAAAACCAAGTTAAGAAAACAAACTAGAATGATGAAGTCTTGATGAGGGAAATAACTCTTCTCAATGTTCCAATGCTCAGATCAATTCAAAATTAGAATCCTAAAAACCTAGAGAGAAAAACCTAAGAGAGTAAAAAAAACTAGATCTCAAACTTGCTGAATGAATGTCTTTTGTTTCTGCATGCTCTCCGACTCTAGTCTGCTATTCCGGGCCGAAAACTAGGCCGAAATAGGGTCCAAAATCGCCCCCAACGAATTCTGCAGATTATGCAGATCGCACATGTCACGCGATCGCGTCATCCATGCGGACGCGTCATTCACGTTTTTCCTCGCCACGCGTTCGCTTCGTCCATGCTACCGCATCGCTTGGGCTTTCCAATCCACGCGGCCACGTGAGCCATGCGGCTGCGTCGCTGCGATTTGCTCTCCTTCGCGCAGTCGCGTGAGCCATGCGACCGCGTCACTTCTCGCTGGTTATCTCCTCAAATTCTTGTGTTCCTTCCATTTTTTGCTAGCTTCCTTTCCAATCTCCAACTCATTCATGCTCTATAAAGTCTAAAACACTTAACACACAGATCACGGCATCGAATGGAATAAAGGAGAATTAAAAATAAATAATTAAAGTCTCTAGGAAGCAGTTTTCAACATGTAATAAATTCAGGAAGGAAATCTAAATGCATGCTAATTTAATGAATAAGTGGGTAAGGATCATGATAAAACCACACAATTAAACACAATATAAACCATAAAATAGTGGTTTATCAACCTCCCCACACTTAAACATTAGCATGTCCTCATGCTTAATTGAAGGAGACAAGGAAATAAGTATGAACATGCAGAAACTCATGAAATGCAATGCAATCCTACATATATAAATAAATGCAACTATATGATTATTGTCCACTTGATCAAAAGTAAATAAGCCCTTCAAAATAGTTACAAATCAAATTCCACTAATTCTATCATTATACAGTAAAATGGATAAAAGCGCAAGAAGATAGCTCATGAAAGCAGGGAACATGAAAATTCAAGTATTGAACCCTCACTGATAATGTATGTACGCTCTAATCTCTAATGTATAGGGTGATCACTCTATCCTTCTCTAATCATGCTTTCTAACTTTTGTTCTTCTCCTAACCAATCAACAACAGTTAATATATCAATGCAAACATCATGAGGTCTTTTCAAGGTTGTAATGGGGCTAAGGTATAGGTAGGGATGTATATTTGGTCAAGTGAGCTAATAAATTGAATCTTTAATTAATCCAAGCTCTAACATAACTTGTATATACTTAATGTAATCTTTAAAGTTCATACCTAGCTACCCAGATTTCTCTTTTTCAATCCATACTCATGTATCAACTTTATATTTTGGTTTTATCATATGTGCACTGATCTTTTGAATTCTGAATTTAACATTGGGGTAATTTTGTCCCCTTATTTATTGATTTTTCATATTATATATATATTTGAATAAATAAAGCTTATCAATGCACATAGATTTTTCATTCTTATATTTTCACATGAGTAGGTATCCAAATTCCCCTTAAATTTTTATGACACATTCCCTTAACAACTTTTGTTCCCATAATTTCCCATACTTAACTAGCACACACAATTCTATCTTAAGCTAAGCAAAGATTCAATTTGGGATATACAATTGTTTTTCGGCTTAAGGTTAGTAATGTGGTAAAATATCGAACAAATGGGAATTAAAGGCTCAAAGTGGTTAACAAAGGTAATTGAAAAGGGTAGGCTTAATTTGGATGAGTGAGTTTAAACAAATAATGGCCTCAATCATGTGCAAGCATGTAAATATAATAAATATTGGACATATAAGATAAAACAAAATATAGATTACAATCATAGAGAAGTAAACACACAAGAATAAAATAATTATGGTTAAATAATGTAACCATATGTAAAGGCTCAAATCTTTCACAGGTTGTGTGTTCTTTAGCTCAAACATCATGTTCCAAATACAACTCAAGCAGATTTATCATAAAAATTTTGAAAAATTAGTGAAATTTTATTCCAAAGATAGATTTTTAAAAGAAACTTATTGTCTTTTCAATCAAGTAGAACATGCATGCAACTATTCTAACCTATGCAATTTATTCTATTCTATAAAAGAAAGAAAATCTAACTAAAATATCCTAATTATTGGTGGCAAAGAAGAGAATTTACATCCGGAAGTCAGGTACTGACCGACCTCCCCACACTTAAGGCTTTGCACCGTCCTCGGTGCCATCTGTCAGAAACAGGGGTGGGCTGGTAGCAGTATCTCCATTATCGGGACCGTCATGGCTCCCTGTGCTAGTGAAGGAAGTGGAGTCCGGGGTGTCTGAGTCTCTGAAGCGTCCCTTGAGTATCTCCTTGAGGTGTTTGAATCGGCACTCGTTACGGCACTCTCTCATCTTAGCTTTCAGTTCATGCCGATCCAATTTTTCAAGTATCTGCTGGAGCAATTTCTCAGTTGTAGATGCTTGTGGTGTTGAAGAAGGAATATCTTCAACTGGCTCAGTAGGCTGGCTTGTAGTGGCTGCTGAAAGTCTGAGGTATTTCCCGATAGGGACATATTGATCATCCTGTGGAAGCATGGCTTTGGTGTCCCCAGCTCTGTAGGAGACTCCGGCTGCTGAGACAAGATTTGAGACCAGGGCGGGAAAAGGTAGGTTGCCCGCGATTTGTACATGCTCCATAGCATTCCGGATGTGTCTTGAGAGATTCAGAGGTTGGTCTGTAAGGATGCACCATAGTAAAACAGCCATGTCTACAGTAAAAGAGGACTCATGAGTGCTCGGAAAGACGTAATGGGACATGATCTGTGCCCATACGCGAGCCTCCAAGGTAAGTGCTGAAGCCAAGATTCCCTTAGGGTGGGTACGGTGGTATCCGTAGATCCAACGGCTGCCAGGTAATGCGATGACTCCGAGAACGGAGTCCCAGTCGAATTGGTATCTCTGGCGCTGAAGGGCGGCTTCTTGAAAAGCATCCATTCCTGCTGGAATAGGGGGAAGACTCAGAGCTTGCTGAATGGCCTCTTCTGTGATGGGGACTTGCTTCTGTCGGACATAAATAGACTGTAGGGTCGGCATGTAGAAGTTGGAGTAGAACTCAACTACCCAAGAAAGATTGACCTGCCTTGGCTGTTTCCGTAGGAAACCCCATTGTCTTCGCTCAATTTGCGGCTCACAAAGGTGGCAATATTGGACGGGAGGATAAGAAGGTATTCATTGTTATAGTTCCTTTCTTCCAGGATAGGGAACATCTGCGCACAGTAGCGAT
This sequence comes from Arachis hypogaea, assembly GCF_003086295.3. Lineage (NCBI taxonomy): Eukaryota > Viridiplantae > Streptophyta > Magnoliopsida > Fabales > Fabaceae > Arachis > Arachis hypogaea. The sequence goes on along the minus strand of NC_092049.1, from coordinate 63,770,593 downwards.
TGGAAAATCGCGTAGCGTCCTTTGCTGGAAAGGCTTTCTCCTTTTTTTCAATCTTTATTATCCTCTTGACTCGTTTTGTTGAGGGCTTGACTGCGGTTGAAGAAGGCTCTGTCACTAATGCTCTTTTAGTTCCTCTTCTTGCTGGTGGTCTGGAAGTTGCTTTCTCCTTTCCTTTCTTGGTGGCCATCCTGAAAGAAGGGAAGAGAAAGAAAATTAAATTTAAAGAGAGATACAGCAAGGAAGGAAACGGAAAAGAGGGTGAATGATGCACAGTAAAATGTAGATGACATTAACACATGCTCTCGAGTACATACGAAAAGCCATCAATGGGAAATAGCTAGTGCATAAAAAGACAAGTGAATGCAAGGTGTTTATCGGCATGCTGGCAAAGGGCATGAGTAGTATAGACCAAGCATTACTTTGTAACAAACCATCACGTTTGTATTGACAATTGAATTCAATTAATAAAATAATAAGGGAAAGTTGTGATAAGCAAGCATTGAATAGTATAGTAACATAGGGAAGTGCATAATGCCACATGGGCTTTTTCACAAACACATAGCATGCATGGTGAATAGGGTATAGAAAATATGAAGATGAACATGTAAGCAATCCCTTAAATGGGAGAAAAATAATTGTCAAATAATTTGTAATAATCCACAAGCATATAATGAGGGATGATGACTCAAAGGGTTTCTAACACCATGTAAAAAAGAGAAAAGTAGAAGAAGAAAAATAAAAATTTGAAAAGAAAAAGGAAACAAAAAAGAAAATAATAATATATATACATATTATATTAAGAATGATAGAAAAGAGAAGAAGGAAGAAGAAGGTAAAACCTTGTTAATGATGGTGAGAGAGATAGAGAGTGAAAGGTGAGATAGAAAGGGGAAGGGGGAAAGAAGAAAGAAGGAGGGAAAAGAAAAATTAGGATTTGGAGGAAAGAAAGATAAGATAATTTGGCAACTGAGGTTGACCTGTGCGGCGCATGCGACGCGGCCGCGGAAGGCACGCGTTCGCGTGGTTGCGCTTCAGGTAAAGTGACGCGATCGCGTCGGTCACGCGGTCGCGTGACCTATGTTGCGCTGCTGGCGCGAGTGCAGCCTCGCTCCAGCACAACTCTCTGTTCGATTCATTTTAATTGCCAAAATTGGGTGACGCGATCGCGTGGGTCACGCGATCGCATGAGTGTGCGTTATAAAATGGGTGACGCGGCCGCGTCAGCGACGTGGTCGCGTGACGAGGATTGTGCTTCTAGCACCATTCTAGCATCACTCTCGCACAGAATGCGACTGTGCACCCTTTTACGTCGAAAACTCAGGACACGCGGCCGTGTGGGGCACGTGGTCCCGTGGGAGGACATGATTTCTATGCGACGCGGTCGCGTCAGCGACGCGGTCGCGTGGGGTAATTTGTGCCATTGGCACGACTCCAGCACTGCTCCTGCGTAACTTTCTGTTCATTTTTATTTTTCTTTACTCCCCCTACCACGCGGACGCGTCACGCGGCGAAAAAAAATTTTTTTTTTAACGAAAGATAAAGACATGTAATTGAAAGAGCACAAAAGCACTAATAATGAGAAGAGTTATTAAAGAAGAAAAACTAAAAGTGCAGAAAAGAACGATCATACCGCGGTGGGTTGTCTCCCACCAAGCACTTTGCTTTTACGTCTGTAAGTTGGACGCTCCAATAGCTCAATCTGCTGCGATGTGGGGATCTTCCAAGCGGAAGATCTCAAGCTCCTTATTTTTCTGCACCTTCTCACTATGGTATAGCTTCAGGCGTTGTCCATTAACCTTTATAAGTTCAGAGCTTGAAGGATGGCTTAGGTGATAGACTCCGTACGGTTCAGCCTTCTCTACTCTGTATGGACCTTCCCATTTTGATCTCAACTTACCGGGCATGAGCCTTAGTCGAGATTTGTAAAGGAGGACAAAATCTCCAGGTTGGAACTCTCTCTTCTTGATGTTTTGATCATGCACAGCTTTCATCTTTTCCTTGTATATTCTGGAGTTCTCATAAACTTCCAGGCGAAAGTTCTCCAGTTCCTGCAGTTGCAACTTTCTTTCAGCTCCATTATTCTCAATTCCCATGTTGCACTCCTTAACTGCCCAGAAGGCTCTGTGTTCTATTTCAACTGGGAGATGACAAGCTGTTCCATAAACCAAGCGGAAGGGACTCATCCCAATGGGTGTCTTGTATGCTGTTCTGTATGCCCACAGTGCATCTTGTAGCCTGGTGCTCTAGTCTTTTCTATGAGGCTTCACTATCTTTTGCAAGATACACTTAATTTCTCTGTTCGACACCTCGGCTTGCCCATTAGTTTGGGGATGGTAAGCTGTTGTAACTTTATGGATTATCCCATGCTTCTTCATCAATCCTGTTAGTCTCCTGTTACAAAAATGGGTGCCTTGATCGCTCACGATTGCTCGTGGTGATCCAAAGCGGCATATAATATGGTTTCTCAGAAAGGAGACAATAGTGTTAGCATCATCAGTGCGGGTAGGAATTGCTTCCACCCATTTGGAAACATAATCCACAGTTAACAATATATAAAAATATGCACTAGAATTTGGAAATAGACCCATGAAGTCAATGCCCCAAACATCAAAAATTTCACAGAAAAGCATATATTGTTGAGGCATCTCATCCCTCTTAGATATGTTACCAAATTTCTGGCATGGGTGATAAGATTTACAAGACTCAGCAGCATCTCTAAAAAGAGTAGGCCACCAGAATCCGCAGTCTAAGATCTTTCTAGCTGTTCTTTGAGGGCCAAAATGTCCTCCACTTTCAAATGAGTGACAGGCCTCTAAAATGGACTGGAATTCTGATTGAGGCACACAACGTCTAATTATCTGGTCAGCGCCACATCTCCATAAATATGGGTCATCCCATGTATAATATTTAGACTCACTTTTCAGCTTGTCTATTTGATGTTTAGAAAAATGTAGGGGAAATGTGCGGCTAACTAAATAATTAGCAACAGTTGCATACCAAGGGACTACCTCAGATACTGCTTGCAGGTTGTCAAAAGGGAAATTATCATCTATAGGAGTAGAATCATCCTTAACATGTTCAAGGCGACTCAAGTGGTCTACTACTAAATTTTGATTACCACTCCTATCCTTTATTTCTAAATCAAATTCTTGTAACAGCAGTATCCAATGTATAAGTCTTGGTTTGGATTCTTTTTTAGCTAATAGATACTTTAGAGCTGCATGGTCTGAATACACTACTACCCTAGTACCAAGTAAATAAGCCCAGAATTTATCCAGAGCAAAAACAATAGCAAGTAGCTCTTTCTCAGTAGTAGTACAATTGGACTGGGCAGTGTCTAAAGTCTTAGACGCATAGGCAATAACAAAAAGATCCTTACCTTCACGCTGAGCCAACGCTGCTCCTACTGCATGGTTGGAAGCATCGCACATGATTTCAAATGGTTGGTTCCAGTCTGGTCCTCTCACAATTGGGGCTTGCGTTAGAGCAGTCTTCAGCTTATCAAACGCTTGTTTGCAATCCTCACTGAACTCGAACTCAATATCCTTCTGCAGTAATCTGGATAAGGGAAGTGCCACCTTACTAAAGTCCTTAATAAATCTCCTGTAGAAACCTGCATGGCCAAGGAACGAACGGACTTCCCTCACAGAAGAGGGGTAAGGTAAACTAGAATTAACATTCACCTTTGCTGGGTCTACAGAAATGCCATTATTAGATACCACATGTCCCAATACAATCCCTTGTTTTACCATAAAGTGGCATTTTTCGAAATTCAATACAAGGTTTGTATTAACACATCTATCTAATACTCTAGATAACCCATCTAAGCAAAGGCTAAAATGTGATTTACCTGACAGGCGATCCAGCATTTGATCAATGAATGGAAGTGGGTAGTGATCCTTACGGGTAGCTTGGTTGAGATGCCTGTAATCAATGCAGACTCTCCAAGCATTCTGAACTCTCATTGCTATGAGCTCTCCATGCTCATTCTTCACTGTAGTGACTCTGGACTTCTTGGGCACCACTTGTACTGGGCTTACCCATTCACTGTCTGAAATGGGATATATGATACCTGCTTCCAATAGTCTGGTCACTTCCTTTTTGACAACTTCCAAGATGGTGGGATTCAATCTTCTTTGTGGTTGACGGACAAGTCTTGCTCCCTCTTCTAAAAATATTCTGTGCTCGCATACTTGAGGGTTGATTCCAACTATGTCTGCCAAACTCCACCCAATTGCCTTCTTATGCTTCCTCAGTACATCAAGTAACTGCTCTTCTTGTTGAGAAATCAGTTCCCTTGCAATAATAACCGGAAGCTTCTGCTCATCCTCAAGATAAGCATATTTGAGATGTGGAGGGAGAAGTTTCAATTCTAACTTTTGATCATGGGCAGGCTCTGGATTATCTGGGGCTCGTGAAGATGGCGAAGTGCCCTCACTGTCAGTTAAGAGGGTCCCCACACTTGGACCTTGTCCAGTGTGCCTCTCTTCATACTCTTCTTTTTGAACTTCAGCCACACTTTCGTCTATGACATAACACTGGAAGATAGAACGATCTTCTGAGGGGTTGTTAATGACTCCATTCAGATTGAAGATCACAATGCGGCCATCTATTTCAAAGGAGTATGTTCCTAAAAAAGCATCCAATTTGAATTTTGATGTCTTCAGGAATGGTCTTCCAAGTAGGATTGATGTTGGCTTATCTGAATCATTATGGGGCATCTCCAAGATATAAAAATCAGTGGGAAATGTGAGCCCTTTAATGTTCACCAAAACATCTTCAGCAACTCCAGCCACTGTAATAATGCTTTTATCTGCTAACACAAAACGAGCTGCCGACCTTTTTAAGGGAGGGAGCCTCAAAACATCATATATGGACAAAGGCATTATACTGACACACGCTCCTAAATCACACATGCAATCATAAATTACTACACTACCAATAGTACAACTAACTATGCAAGGACCTGGATCACTACATTTTTCAGGTAATCCTCCCATTAAAGCAGATATAGAACTACCTAAAGGAATAGTTTCTAATTCATTAATTTTGTCTTTATGGATACATAAGTCTTTTAGAAACTTTGCATATTTAGGTACCTGCTGAATAACATCAAAAAGGGGAACAGTTACCTCAACCTTTTTGAATATTTCTACCATTTTAGGATCAGGTTCCAGCTGCTTCCTGGGCTTCCTTGCAAGCTGTGGAAATGGAATGGAAACAGTGGGTTCCATGGTGCCTGCGCCTTTTGGTGCTTCTTCCTGTGGTTGAGCTATCTCTTCTTCAGCTATATCCTGTATATCCTCTTCCTCTTCAACATCTTCGACTTCTACCACCTCTTCAGCTGAGGCGTATTCTGATGAGCTTGGTTCCTTCTGATTCCTCTCCTGCAGTGTGGTTCCGGACCTCAGGGTGATGGCATTAATGCCTCCCTTTGGATTGGGTAACGATTGAAAGGGGATTCCAGTGGTGCTTGAAGGTTGGTTGCTGGAATTTTGTGTTGAACCAAGCTGTGTCATAAAGCTTGCAGAGTAGAGGTGAGACCATTCAGACTGGCGTTAATAGTGTTCACGATGGTACTTTCCATGGCCAATTGTCTTTTCTCAAAAGCTTGTAATAAATCTTCATTAGAAGATACAGAAGAATGAGTAAATTGAGAGGTTTGCTGCTAATTGTTCGGTGGTCCTTGGTTTTGCCTCAGGTGAGGTGCTCGGTAAAGTTGATTTTGCTGCCTGTTGTTGTTATTATTCCACCTCTGATTTCCCTAATTATCTCTGCCTCCCCTGTTATTGTTGTCCCTCCAATTCTGGTTTGAATTGTCCTGCCATCCATGGTTATTATTTCCACTTTGATTGTAACCTTGGTTGGGGCGGTCATAGAAGTTGTGAGTGGATGCCACCATGTTGTCTTCTTGTTTGAGTTGCGGGCATTCATCAGTGTAATGGCTGTAATCAGCACAAATTCTGCAAATTCTTTGTGGGACTAGTTGTTGGTTTTGCTGCGGTTGAGTTTGCTGAGCTTGTTGATTCAACTGCATTTGCTTCAGCAGGTTGGTCATCTCACAGATGCTTTGAGTTAGAGCAGCAGTCTCTCTGCCAGAAGATACTTCTGCAATGGCTTTTGAACGGCCTTGCTTCTGTCTGTGGTTCCGAGTAGATTCAGCTAAATCACTAATCAATTGCCAAGCTTCATCAGTGGTCTTGTACTTCTTCATAGACCCATTGCTGGAACTTTCCAATGTGGTCTTATCTTGGGGCCTCATACCTTGTGTGATATAGCTGAGTAGCACGATCTTGTCAATCATGTGGTGGGGGCATGCTTCCAGAAGATTATTGAAGCGCTCCCGGTATTCAAAGAGAGTCTCATTGTCATCCTGAACAATTGTAGAGATATCCTTCCTCAGTTTATCAGTAACTTCAGATGGAAAGAATTTTTCCAGAAACTCCTTTCTAAGTGTATCCCAGTTGGATACATTTGCTAGAGGTTGAGTGTAGTACCACTCTCTTGCTTTTCCCTCAAGAGAGAACGGAAAAGTTTTCAGCAAAATTGAAGTTTCATCAGTGCCATCACGCCTGATAGTAGAACAGGCTCCCTGGAAATCTCTCAAGTGCTTGATAGGCTCTTGAGCAGGTAGGCCATGAAACTTGGGCATCAAATTTAACAGTGCGGTCTTTATTTCAAAATCTGTAGCTACCGCTGGATGATGCGCTTGAAACGATTGCATTGTAAAATTAGGAGCTCCTTCCTCCTGTATGGTAACTCTTCTAGCTGCCATGTTTTCTGCACATAAAACAACCGAATCAGTAGAACGGGGGCTGGTTTCTTCCTCAGATTCACTTTCAGATCCGCTCTCAGAGCGGGCTAACCTACGTTGTTCTCGCCTTATTCGTGAAATTGTTCTTTCAATTTCAGGATCGAATATTAGCAAGCGTGGATCAGGAAGTGAATGTGTCATTTGACGGAAGAAACATGCAGCTCATAGTAGCGAAATTAAATAAAATGCAAATAAATAAATTCTAATTAATAAAATTAGCACTCTATTGCAACTCCCCGGCAACGGCGCCAAAAATTAATGGGAAGCAGAAGCTGGTGAATTAAAAATTTATTAAAATGGTTACGTTGCAAGTATAGTTCTTAACTCACCAAAAATCTGCCTATCAATTTAGAAATATGTCACAGAGAGTTTAAATTAAATTTACTGGGAGTTTTAAGTCCCAGGTCGTCTCCCAACGAGTTGCAGAAAAGTGTGTTGTTTTATTAATCAGATGTTCCAAGAAGTTGAGCTAAGTAAATTGGAATTTAAATTGAGGAATTTTAAATAATATAAATAAAAGCCTTGACTGGGAATTGATTGGTTAGAATCTCTATCATTGATGGTATGATTGTAAGATTAATTTATAATTAATGGTTATTCTGTTTGGTTATTCTTTACTAGGTAAGGGAGAGTCAAACAAGTTGGAATGCCAGATCTGTTCACAAGTTGCAACCCACTTAGTTCAAAGGGATTGGCGTCGGTGACAGGATAGCAATCCAACATTTAACCCAATTACAAATTTTCTTTCAATCCTTTCAACTCAAGAGTTCCTTTTTAATCAACTCCCCATCATGTAAGGAAACTACTCACGCATTGTAAATAAAGAATCCATAGCACATGAAAGAGAATTAAAAGAAGACATGATTATTGGAATTGAAATTGAATTAAAAAGAAATAATCCTTGCATTAAATAATCATAAAAGTATCTAAATGACAAATTTGAACAAAACAAAGAACATGGAAGAATAAAACCAAGTTAAGAAAACAAATTAGAATGATGAAGTCTTGATGAGGGAAATAACTCTTCTCAATGTTCCAATGCTCAGATCAATTCAAAATTAGAATCCTAAAAACCTAGGGAGAAAAACCTAAGAGAGTAAAAAAACTAGATCTCAAACTTGCTGAATGAATGTCTTTTGTTTCTGCATGTTCTCTGACTCTTGTCTGTTGTTCCGGGCCGAAAACTGGGCCGAAATAGGGTCCAAAATCGCCCCCAACGAATTCTGCAGATTATGCAGATCGCACATGTCACGCGATCGCGTCATCCATGCGGACGCGTCATTTGCGTTTTTCCTCGCCACGCGTTCGCTTCGTCCATGCTACCGTGTCGCTTGGGCTTTCTAATCCGCGCGGCCACGTGAGCCATGCGGCCGCGTTGCTGCGATTTGCTCTCCTTCGCGCGGTCGCGTGAGCCATGCGACCGCGCACTTCTCGCTGGTTATCTCCTCAAATTCTTGTGTTCCTTCCATTTTTTGCTAGCTTCCTTTCCAATCTCCAACTCATTCATGCCCTATAAAGTCTGAAACACTTAACACACAGATCACGGCATCGAATGAAATAAAGGAGAATTAAAAATAAATAATTAAAGTCTCTAGAAAGCAGTTTTCAACATGTAATAAATTCAGGAAGGAAATCTAAATGCATGCTAATTTAATGAATAAGTGGGTAAGGATCATGATAAAACCACACAATTAAACACAATATAAACCATAAAATAGTGGTTTATCAATCCAGGAGGGATGAGATGCCTCAACAAATTATGCTTTTCTGTGAAATTTTTTATGTTTGGGGTATTGACTTCATGGGTCCATTTCCAAATTCTAATGGTTATTTTTATATATTATTAGCTATGGACTACGTTTCCAAATGGGTGGAAGCAATTCCTACATGCACTGATGATGCTAACACTGTTGTTTCCTTTGTGAGAAACCATATTATCTGTCGCTTTGGATCACCACGAGCAATCGTGAGAGATCAAGGCACCCATTTTTGTAACAGGATTCTAACAGGATTAATGAAGAGGCATGGGATAATTCATAAGGTTGCAACAGCATACCATCCTCAGACCAATGGGCAAGCTGAGGTGTCAAACAGAGAAATAAAGCGTATCTTGCAGAAGATAGTCAAACCTCATAGAAGAGACTGGAGCACCAGGCTACAAGATGCACTCTGGGCATACAGAACAGCATACAAAACACCCATTGGGATGAGTCCGTTCTACTTAGTTTATGGAAAAGCTTGTCATCTCCCTGTTGAGGTAGAGCACAAAGCCTTTTGGGCAGTCAAGGACTGCAACATGGGGATGGAGAACGCCAGAGCTGAAAGGAAGTTGCAACTGCAAGAACTGGAAAGCCTTCGCCTAGAAGCCTATGAGAACTCAAGACTATACAGGGAAAAGATGAAGGCTGCACATGATCAGCACATCAAGAGGAAAGAGTTCCAACCTAGGGATTTAGTCCTCCTTTACAAATCTCGTCTGAGGCTCATGCCAGGCAAGTTGAGATCCAGATGGGAAGGTCCATACAGAGTAGAGAAGGTCGAACCATACGGAGTTTATCACCTAAGTCATCCTTCAAGTTCTGAACTTATCAAAGTTAATGGACAACGCCTAAAGCTATACCATGGCGAGAAGATGCAGAAAAACAAGGAGCTTGAGATCTTCCTCTTCAAAGATCCCCACATAGTAGAAGATTGAGCTAGTGGAGCATCCAACTTACGAACGTTAAAGCAAAGTGCTAGGTGGGAGACAACCCACCATGGTATCATCGTTCTTTTCTTTATTTTTAGTTTTTCATATTCAATAACTCTTCTCTTTATCAGTACTTTCGTGCATCTGCATCTGCATATTTAAAGAAAAAAAAAGGGGGAGGTGCCACGCGACGTGACCGCATCAGCGACGCATCCGCGTGGCAAGGAGAGGAGAGAAAATTAAAAACGAATAGAGAGTCATGCTGGAGCATGGCTGGAGGCGTGCCAGTGGCACAAATCAACCCACGCGACCGCGTCGTATGGACATAATGGCCTCCCAGGCGACCGCGTGCCCCACGCGGCCGCGTGCCCTGATTTTCGACGTAGAACAAGTGCACAGCTGAAAGTTATGCTAGAGTGGTGCTGGACTGGCGCTGGACGCGCAATCCCCCTCACGCGAACGCGTGCCCCACGCGGCCACGTCGTACCCCAAAACTGCCCACTCACGCGATCGCATGCCCCACACGATCGCGTCACCTAAAATTTAGCATTTAATGATTTTGAACAGAGAGTTGTGCGAGTGCGAGGCAACCCTCGCGTCACTGGCACAAACTGGGTCACGCGACCGCGTGGCCGACGCGACCGCGTCAATCACCTTAAGCGCAAGTCGCGCGACCGCGTGCCTCATGTGATCGCGTCGTTTGCGGCGCACAGTTTTCCTAATTTTGCCAAATATCATATCTTTCTCTTCTCCAAATCCTAATTTTTCTATTCCCTCCTTATTTCTTCCTTCTCCCTTCTTCCTTCTATCTCACCTTTCACTCTTTATCTCTCTCACCTCCATTACCAAGGTTTTATTTTCTTCTTCCCTCTTTCCTTTTCTATCATTCTTCTTATTTTATATGTTATTTTCTTCCCTTTCCTTTTTCTTTTCATTATTCACATTTTCTTTCTTCTTCTTTCCTTTTACGTGGTGTTAGAATTTTATTTGAGTCATTATTCTTCCTTATATGCTTGTGGATTGTTGCAAATTGTTTGGCAATTATATATTATTTTCTTTAAAGGGTTGCTTGCATGTTCACTTTACTACTTTCTATACTTTATTTACCTTGCATGCTGTGTTTGTGAAAAAGCCCATATGGCATTATGCACTTCTCTATGTTATTCTAATATTCAACGCTTGCTTTTCACAAATTCCCTTTACTATTATATTAATTGAATTTAATTGTTAATACAAACGTGATGGTTTGTTACAAAGCAATGCTTGGTCTATGCTACTCATGCCCTTTTCCGGCATGCCAATAAACACCTTGCATTCACTTGTCATTATATGCCCTAGCTATTTTCCTTTGATGACTTTTCACATGTACTCATGAGCGTGTGTTAATGTCAGTTACCTCCTAATGTGCATCCATCACCACCTTTTCCGTTCTCTTCCTTGCTATATACCTCTTTGAATTTAATTTACTTTCTCTTCCCCTTTCAGGATGGCCACCAAGAAAGGAAAAGAGAAAGCTACTCCCAAACCTCCAGCAAGAAGAGGAACTAAAAGAGCAGTAGTGGCAGAACCTTCTTCAACTGCAGTCAAGCCCTCAACAAAAAGAGTTAAGAGGATCATCAAGGTTGATGAAAAAAAAAGCCTTTCCAGCAAGGGACACTGCGCGATTTCCAAATCGCTACTGTGAGCAGATGTTCCTTATTCTAGCTGAAAGGAGTTACCACAACGAACACCTTCTTATCCTCCCGCCCAATATTGCTACTTTTGTTGAGCTACAAATTGAACGAAGACAATTGGGTTTCCTACAGAGACAGCCGAGGCAGGCTAATCTTTCTTGGGTAGTCAAGTTCTACTCTAACTTCTACCTGCCTACCCTGCAGTCTGTCTTTGTCCGTCAGAAGCAAGTCCCCATTACAGAAGAGGCTGTTCAGCAAGCTCTGGGTCTTCCCCCTATTCCAGAAGGAATGGACGCCTTTCAAGAAGCCGTACTCAAGCGCCAGATGTACCAATTTGACTGGAAAACTGTTCTCAGAGTTATCGCACTACCTGGCAGCCGTTGGATCTACGGATACCATCATACCTGCCCTAAGGGAATATTAGCTTTAGCACTTACCTTGGAGGCTCGCGTATGGGCACAGATCATGTCCCATTACGTCTTTTCGAGCACTCACGAGTCGTCCTTCACTCCAGACATGGCCATTCTACTATGGTGCATCCTTACAGACCAGCCTCTAAATCTACCAAGACATATCCGGAATGCCATGGGACACGTACAAATTGTAGGCAACTTACCTTTTCCTGCCTTGGTCTCAGATCTTGTCTCAGCAGCTGGAGTTTCCTACAGAGCTGGAGACACCAAAGCCATACTTCCTACTGCACCGGTTGAAGATATCCCTTCTTCAACACCACAAGCACCTACAACAGATGAATTGCTCCAGCAGATAATCAAAAGTTTGGATCGGCAAGAACAGAAAATAAAGTTAAGAGAGCACCGTAACAAGCACCGATTCAAACACCTCAAGGAGCTACTCAAGGGACACTTCAAGGACTCAAACACCCCGGACTCCACTTCCTTTACCAGCATAGGGATCTATGATGGTCCCGACTGTGGAGATACTGCTACTAGCCCACCCCTGTTCCTGACAGATGGCACCGAGGACGGTGCAAAGCCTTAAGTATGGGGAGGTCGGTCAGTACCTGACTTCCGGAGGTAATTTCTCTTCCCTAGCACCAATAAATTAGGATACTTAGTTAGATTTTCTTTCTTTTATAGAATAGGATAAATTGCATAGTAATAGGTTAGTTGCATGCATGCTCTACTTGATTGAAAAGACAATAATTTTCTTCTAAGACTCTATCTTTGGAACAAAATTTCACTCATTTTTAAAAAATATTTTTTATGATAAATTTGCTTGAAGTTGTATTTGGAACATGATTTTTGAGCTAAAGAACACACAACCTGTGAAGATTTGAGCCTTTATGCATGGTTACATTATTTAACCATAATTATTTTATTCTTGTGTGTTCACTTCTCTATGATTGTAATCTATATTTTGTTTCATCCTATATGTCCAATATTTATTATATTTGTATGCTTGCATATGATTGAGGCCATCTTTTGTTTAAACTCACTTATCCAAATTAAGCCTACCCTTTTCAATTACCTTTGTTAACCACTTTGAGCCTTTAAATCCCATTTGTTCTATATTTCACCACATTACTAGCCTTAAGCAGAAAAACAATTGTATATCCCAAATTGAATCTTTGGTTAGCTTAAGATAGAATTGTGTGTGCTAGTTAAGTATGGGAAATTGTGGGAACAAATGTTATTAAGGGAATGTGTCATGATAATTTAATGGGAATTTGGATACCTACTCATGTAAAACTATAAGAATTAAAAATCTATGTGTATTGATAAGCTATGTTTATTTTTGTCTCTATATAAAAAAAATTTATAAATAAATGAATAAGGGGACAAAATTACCTCAATGCTGAATTGAGAATTCAAAGATCAATGCACATATGATAAAAAAATTAAAATAAAAAGTTGATACATGAGTATGGAATGTAAAAGGGAAATTCTGGGTAGCTAGGTATGAATTCTAAGGTTACACTAAATATATATAGGTTAGATTAAAGCTTGGGTTAATTAAAGATTCAATTTATAAGCTCCCTTAACCATATATGTACCCCTACCTCTACCTTGGCCCCATTACAACCCTGGAAAGACCTCATGATGTTTGCATTGGTCTGTTAACTGTTGTTGATTGGTTAGGAGAAGAACAAAAGTTAGAGAACATGATCAGAGAAGGATAGAGTGATTACCCTATACACTAGAGAGATCAGAGCGTACATACATCATCAGTGAGGGTTCGATGCTTGAATTTCCATGTTCCCTGCTTTCATGAGCTATCTTCTTGCACTTTTATCTGTCTTACTGTATGATGATAGAATTAGTGGACTTTGATTTGTAATTATTTTGAAGAGCTTATTTACTTTTGATCAAGTGGACAAGAATCATATAGTTGCATTCATATATATATATATAGGATTGCATTGCATTGCATGAGTTTCTACATATTCATACTTATTTACTTTATCTCCTTCAATTAAGCATGAGGACATGCTAATGTTTAAGTGTGGGGAGGTTGATAAACCACTATTTTATGGTTTATATTGTGTTTAATTGTGTGGTTTTATCATGATCCTTACCCACTTATTCATTAAAATAGCTTGCATTTATATTTCCTTCCTGAAATTAGTACATGAGTGAAAACTGCTTCCTAGAGATTTTAATTATGCATTTTACTTCTCCTTTATTCCATTCGATGCCGTGATCTGTGTGTTAAGCGTTTCAGGCTTTATAGGGCAAGAATGAGTTGGAGATTGGAAAGGAAGCTAGCAAAAATAGAAGGAATACAAGAAATTGAAGAGATGACCAGCGAGAAGCAACGCGGCCGCATGGACGATGCGACCGCGCGGAGAAGATCAAATCGCAGTGACGCGGCCGCATGGATGACGCAACCGCGCGAAATGGAAAAGCACGAGCGTCGCGGAGGCGTGGACGACGCGCCCGCGTCGTGAAGCGAAACGCGAATGACGCGTCCGCATGAGCGACGCGATCGCGTGGTGTGCGCAATCTGCATAATTTGCAGAATCGCTGGGGGCGATTCCTATTTTGACCCAATTTTCGGCCCAGAACAACAGACTAGAGCCAGAGAACATGCAGAAACCAACAACAACATTCATTCTACACGGTTTTAGTTTTAGATCTAGTTTTTACTCCTCTTCTAGGTTTTCTCTCTAGACATTCATAGTTCTTAGGATTTAATTTGCGATTGCTCTTTGCATTGGAAAATTGAGAAGAGTTATTACCTCATCAAGACTTCGTCATTCTAGTTCATTTTCTTTACTTGGTTTACTCTTCCATGTTCTTGGCTTTGTTTAATTTTACCATTGGAATATTCTTAGGATTATTTAATACAAGGATCACTTTTATTTTTAATTGACTATTTCAATTTTTATTTACAATGTCTTTCTTTAATTCCTTTTCATATGCTATGAATTTTACCTTTACAATGAGTGAGTAGTTCCCTAACTTGATGGGGAATTGATTGAAAGGAACCCTTGAGTTGGAAGGCTTGAAAGAAAAATTGTAATTGGGTTTATGGTTGGATTGCCTTCTAATCACTAACACCAATCCCTTTTAATTAAGTGGATTGCAACTTGTAACGGACGTAGCATTCCAACTTGTTTAACTTTCCTTCACCTAGTGAAGGATAACTAAACAAGATAGCCTTTAATTGTCAATTAATCCTGAGAGCATTCTAACAATAATAGGGATTCCAACTAATCAATTCTCAGTCAAGGCTTTTATTTACATTATTCAAATTCACCAATTTAATTTCCTGTTTGCCTAATTCAAACCTTTTTGAAAACCTCTGATTAATAAAATAGCACATTTTTCTGCAACTCGTTGGGAGACGACCTGGGATTCATACTCCCAGTATTTTAATTTCAATTTTCTGTGACATCTTTCTAAATTGATAGGCGGATTTCTGGCGAATTAAGAACTATACTTGCAACGTATATATTTAACACATAAATCACGGCATCGAAAATTCATATGGATAAGGAAGAAAAAGTTAATTAAAATTAAAATTAATACTTTTAAAGCATAGGAAACATGTTTTCACACTTATCACATAATAAGGAAGAAAAAGTAAAACCATGCAATTCATATGGATAAGTGGGTGAAGAATTG
This sequence comes from Arachis hypogaea, assembly GCF_003086295.3. Classification (NCBI taxonomy): domain Eukaryota; kingdom Viridiplantae; phylum Streptophyta; class Magnoliopsida; order Fabales; family Fabaceae; genus Arachis; species Arachis hypogaea. The sequence continues at coordinate 63,755,329 of NC_092049.1, read as the reverse complement.
ATAAAAACACTCAATTTGAGCACAAGATAAATCATAAAGGGGTTTATCAGAGCTTCAACAACCACTTCTTCCTCATGAATGTCTTCCATGATGGCGTTGAGACCGTCCTTTGGGTTTGGTTGGGGTTGGGATGGAAGGTTAGAAGAGCTTGAGGGTTGGTTGGTGTTGTTATTGGAGGTTGAGGGTTGGTTTGACATGCCCATCTTTGAAAGCATGTTGGTGTGGTTAGCCAATTGAGTGCCCAAGGCCTCAAATTGAGCCTTGTTGCTCTCGCCCATTTCTCCATGGCGGCTCTGAGCTCATCAACTTGATTGTTGGAAGATGGAGGGATTTGGTTGGATTGTTGTCTATGGTGTGGTGCTTGGTACTTGATGTAGTTGTTTTGGTTTTGGTTGGAGTGACCTTGGTTGGCTTGGTAGTTAGTGTTGCTATGGTAGTATTGAGATGAAAATTGGTTGTTGTTGTGATGAGAAGAAGAGTTGTTCCATTTTTGATTTTGATTGCTCCCCTGTGCATTATCCCTCCACCCTTGATGTTGGTTACCACCATGAGGGTAATTATTTTGGCCTTGAGGAGGATAGGGTGGACGGTTGTTGTAATTCACATTAGCCACTACAGGAGCATGTTCCTCTTGAATTTGATGGCATTGATCGGTGTAATGTGTGGTGCTAGAGCACAAACCACAAATCCTAGGAGGGCCTTCAAGTTGAGCAACTGGAGGTGGGGCATGGATGGCTTGGATGGAGTAGTATTTCTTTTGATCCTTTTGTATTTGCGTGAGGATGGAGGTCATATCCCCAAGTGCTTTGGTTAGGCTTGCTTTGGAAGGGGATGGTTCCACCACATCCTTGAGAGGATTACTTCTCACCCTTGTATGTTGTGTAACCTCGGCAACATCATTTATCAACTTCCAAGCTTCTCCCTCCGTCTTGTTTTTCGAAAGGGAACCACCACTAGAAGCGGTGAGCAATCTTCAATTTAGATGTATCAAGCTACTCTTCAACTCAAAGTTGAGGATTAAGGTTAGGATACCTTGCTTGCAAAGATTGAAGTATGATATCCGGAGCTCCTTGCTCATGCAAAGTGATCCGTCGTGGCTCCGCCATGTATGGCTCACCTGTAGGATGCAAAGATGTATTAGTAGTGCCAACAGAAGAATAGGAAGTAGTGGACTCCAAGTCACTCTCGGTACCGCCTAGTGATTCGATATGTCCCTCAAGAGAGGCCGAAGTACTAGCCGTATAATCCAACTGCCGTCTAGCTTGCCGAGTGTGTAACAAAGTTCTTTTAATCTTAGGATCAAACTCGGCTAAACTAGAATTCGGTTGAGACCGAGTCATCAAACTTGAGAGTCATAGCACAGATACAAAAGAAATCTAAATTAAAGCTAAGTACTGAAAGAAAGTAAGCTCTCTACAATATTCACATATTCATATAACCAATATCAAGGCATATATTGCAATCATTCCCCGGCAATGGCGCCAAAAATTTGATGTGGCCCGAGGGTTATGTCGGAATAGAATTCTCAATAAAGTCCCGTTGCAAGTATAGCTCTACCAATAACAATCCTCGAGTATCAAATTTAGAAAGAGAATTTGGTTGTCACAAGTTCAACCCCAATAAAAATAACCGAAGTATTCAACCCTCGGGTCGTCTCACAAGGAATGGGCAAACATGTGCTTCAACATTGGTTAGAATTCTGGGGTTGTGAGTCATGAGCAAGAAATTAAAATAGAAATCTTAACAAGCAAGTAATCTTAAAGTGTAAGAACTAATTCAAATAACAAAGCAAGTTGTGAGCAATTCCAAACTAATGAGATAACATTCAATATAATTCTACTCTAAAGACTAAACAATAACTATAACTAAGATAAGAAAATTAGAATTTGGGTTTTCAAATGTGAATGATAAAAGTAACTCTTGGCTAGGCATGGGAATTGGGGTCACTATCCTTGTCTAATAACCATATCTTGACAATTATGAGGAACCAAACTCATTAAGTCTACTTCTATACTTGAAGTACGTTAAATGGTTTGGTCAACATCAACCCATAAGGTCTAACCTCACTACTAATTGACTTAGTAGTAGGTTAGTGTCAATGGCTATCAAATTGACCACTAAGGGTTCCCAAATCATCAAATCCATTAGACCCAATGACTCAAGTTCACCCAATTCCCTTAGCCTAGGCCAAGAGTAAAGAAAACTACTCCATAATCAAAGTAAACAATTCATCAAACACGTGGTAAGTATTAACAAAAGTCATGTTCAAATTGCAATTAAATTGAAATTAACAAGTACCCACTAACAATTATCAACATACAATCACTCAAACAACACAATTAATCATAGAAATCATCAATGTAACATTAACAGGTCAAGATTCACAATATTCATGAAATAGGTATAAAATGACAATTGACAAGACTTCATAAAACTAACACAAGATCTAAGTAAAATTATACTAAGGAATTCAAATTAAACAATCAAAACTACTAATTAACAAGATCCAATTCAGAATTTAACAAGGGAAGATCAAATTAAAGCTAGATCTAGAGAGGAACAAGGGTTTCTCTCTCTAGAAGAACAAAGAACCAAAAACTAGCTAAAAATTATGTCTAAGTGTAAAATGATTGATCCCCCTCTTTTCCCCTAGCATCCTTGGGTCTTTTCCAGGCAGAAACAGCTTGAATTTGGGCTTGATGAGCCTCAGAAATTGCCAGGCATGATTTCCTTTAATAAGGTCACGTGCAGCTTTCCACACGTGCGCGCCATGTGTGCGTGCGCGCCGATTGCTTTTGTGATCCACGCGTGCGTGCCAGGTGTGCATGCGCATCGGTGGGAATTCTTTGACCCGCGCGGATGTGTCCATCCTTGCGCGCCGCTCCCAGCTATCCTCATGCACGCGTGCGCGTGAAGTGCGCGTGCGCGCCAATGTTGAGTTTTCCAAAATCCAAATCTTCATGTTCCTTCCTCTTGTACATGCTTTCTTTCTCTCTTCTAGGCTATTCTTGCCCTATTAATTCTGAAATCACTCAACAAATACATCACGGCATCGAATGGCAATAAAAGAGGATCAAAATATAGCAATTCTAAGGCAAAATAAGCATGTTTTTCATCATGGAGCAATATTAGGAAGGGAACACAAAACCATCCATTTCTTGTGAATAAGTGTGAGAAATATTGACAAAAATCCCCAAATTCTACACAATATAAACCACAAAATTGTGGTTTATCAGTAACCCACCAAAGAAGGCGGTGGAGAGTTTGGTGAGGGAATTTTATGCCAATGCTGTGCCACAGCCAGGGCATCCCTTCGACTATCTAAGCTATGTGAGGGGGAAAATAATTGATTATAGCCCTGCTAGCATAGATAGGATTTTGATGGTGAAGCAAACAAACTCCACCCGGAACTATGAAGAGAGGGTGAAGCAACAAGACCTTGGCTTTGAAGAGATCCTGAATGAAATATGTGTGCTAAATGTGTAGTGGATCAATGACAAAGATGGAAGGCCTAATCAGCTGAGGAGAAGGGATTTGAGCCCCCAAGCTAGAGGGTGGCTAGATGGTGGACGAAATTGTGATTCACACTTTTCACAACTCCGCACAACTAACCAGCAAGTGCACTGGGTCGTCCAGGTACGATCTCTGCACGGCTAATCAACTGTCGGATTTCTCGTCTCGGATGAAAAATACCATGTACAGCTACCGCACGGCCAATCATCTGTCGGTTTCCGCTAGCGTCGGAATAGGACCCTTGTCCTTTTGCACACTGTCACTGCGCCCAACATTCAGAGGTTTGAAGCTTTTCACAGTCATCCCTTCCCAGATCCTACTCGGAATACCACAGACAAGGCTTAGACTTTCCGGATCCCAGGAATGCTGCCAATTGGTTCTAGCCTATACCACGAAGATACTAATCTCACGGACTCGGTCCGTGTATTAGATACCCAAGAGATACGCACTCAAGCTGTCGTCCAATGACTACGTTGAGCTCAGATAGAACGGAGGTGGTTGTCAGGCATGCGTTCATAGAATTAAGAATAATGATAATTGTCATGGATCATATCATTCTCCAGATTGACGTACGAGTGAGTATCATAGAATGGAATCAAGCGTGATTGAATAGAAAACAGTAGTAATTGCATTAATTCATGAAGAACAGCAGAGCTCCACACCTTAATCTATGGGGTGTAGAAACTCCACCGTAGAAAATACATAAGTGAAAAGAGGTCTAGGCATGGCCGAATGGCCAGCCTCCCAAATGTAACATAAAAGTGCCAAAAGATGATCAAAGATCAAAAGTGATCCAAAGATAAAAAATAAATCTCTAAAAGTAGTTTTTATACTAGACTAGTAACCTAGGTTTATAGAAAATGAGTAACTAAGTGCAGATAGTACAGAAATCCACTTCCGGGGCCCACTTGGTGTGTGTTTGGGCTGAGCATTGAAGCTTTCACGTGCATAGGCTATTCTTGGAGTTAAACGCCAGCTTTGGTGACAGTTTGGGCGTTTAACTCCAATTCCGGTGCCAGTTCTGGCATTTTACGCCAGGAAGTTTTAGGCTAGATTTGAGAGCCAGTTTGGGCCATCAAATATCAAGCAAAGTATAGATTATTATATTGCTGGAAAGCCCAAAATGTCTACATTCCACCACAATTGAGAGCGCACCAATTGGGCTTCTGTAGCTCTAGAAAATCCACTTCGAGTGCAGGAGGGTCAGAATCCAACAGCATCTGCAGTCCTTTTTCAGCCTCTGAATCAGATTTTTGCTCAGGTCCCTCAATTTCAGCCAGAAAATACTTGCAGTCACAGAAAAAACACACGAACTCATAGTAAAGTCCAGAAATGTGATTTTTGAATAAAAACTAATAAAAATATAATAAAAAGTGACTAAAACATACTAAAAACTATTTAAAAATAATGCCAAAAAGGGTATAAATTATCTGCTCATCACAACACCAAACTTAAATTGTTGCTTGTCCCCAAGAAAATAAAAACAAAATAGGATAAAAAGAAGAGAAAATATAATAAATTTCAATTATCAATGAAGCTCAGTTCCAATTAGATGAGCGGGGCTAGTGGCTTTTTGCTTCTGAATAGTTTTGACATCTCACATTATCCTTTGAAGTTTAGAATGATTGGCATCCATATGAACTCAGAATTCAGTTAGTGTTATTGATTCTCCTAGTTCAGTATGTTGATTCTTGAACACAACTACTTTATGAGCCTTGGCCATGACCCTAAGCATTTTGTTTTCCAGTATTACCACCGGATACATAAATGCCACAGACACATAACTGGGTGAACCTCTTCAGATTGTGACTCAGCTTTGCTAGAGTCCCCAGTTAGAGGTGCTCAGAGCTCTTAAGCACACTCTTTTTGCTTTGGACCACGACTTTAACCGCTCAATCTCAAGCTTTTCACTTGACACCTTAACGCCACAAGCACATGGTTAGGGACAGCTTGGTTTAGCCGCTTAGGCCAGGATTTTAATCCTTTGGGCCCTCCTATCTATTAATGCTCAAAGCCTTGGATCCTTTTTACCCTTGCCTTTTGGTTTAAAGGGCTATTGGCTTTTTCTGCTTGCTTTTTCTTTTTCTTTCTTTTTCTCTTTTTTTTGCCAATTTTTTTTGCAAGCTTTGTTTTTCACTGCTTTTTCTTGGTTCAAGTATCAATTTTATGATTTTTCAGATTATCAATAACATTTCTCCTTTTTCATTATTCTTTTAAGAGCCATTAATTTTAACATTCATAAATAACAATATCAAAAATATGCACTGTTCAAGCATTCATTTAGAAAACAAAAAGTATTGCCACTACATCAAAATAATTAGATTATTTTCAAGATATAATTCGAAATTCATGTACTTCTTTTTCTTTTTCAGAAAACATTTTTCATTCAAGAAAGGTGAAGGATTCATAGGACATTCATAGCTTTAAGACATAGACACTAAACACTAATGATTATGTAAAAAAGACACAAACATAGATAAAACATAAAGCATAGAAATTGGAAAATACAGGAAAATAAGAACAAAGAAATTAAAGAACGGGTCCACCTTAGTGATGGCGGCTAGTTCTTCTTCTTGAAGATCTTATAGAGTGCTTGAGCTCCTCTATGTCTCTTCCTTGCCTTTGTTGCTCTTCTCTTATGGCCTTTTGGTTTTCTCTTATTTAATGAAGGATGATAGAGTGCTCTTGGTGCTCCACTCTTAGTTGCTCCATGTTAGAACTCAAATCTCCTAAAGAGGTGTTGAGTTGCTCTCAATAGTTATGTGGAGGAAAATGCATCCCTTGAGGCATCTCAGGGATTTCATGATGAGGAATTTCCTCATGCTCTTATTGAGGTCCATGAGTGGGCTCTCTTGTTTGCTCCATCCTCTTTTTAGTGATGGGCTTGTCCTCTTCAATGAGGATGTCTTCCTCTATGACAACTCCAGCTGAATTGCATAGGTGACAGATGAGATGAGGAAAGGCTAACCTTGCCAAAGTGGAGGGCTTGTCAGCCACATTGTATAGTTCTAGAGATATGATCTCATAAACTTCTACTTCCTCTCCAATCATGATACTATGGATCATGATAGCCCGGTTTACAATAACTTCAGACTAGTTGCTAGTAGGAATGATAGAGTGTTGGATGAACTCTAGCCATTCCCTGGCCACGGGTTTGAGGTCAGGCCTTCTCAATTGAACCAGCTTGCCTCTTGAGTCTCTCTTCCACACCAAACTTAGAATGTTTGCTCGTCCTCGGGCAAAAAGAAGGAAGAAATGAGGATAAGAAGAAGAAATGGAGGAAATAGATGGGAGGAGTGAATTCGACCAAGGGGGTGGAGGTGTGTAAGATGTGTGAAATTGAAGGTGGTGAGGAGGGGTATTTATAGGGTAAGAGAGAGAGGGAATGCGTGTAATAGGGGTTGGGTTTGGAAGGGAAATGGTTTGAATTTGAATGGTGAGGTAGGCGGGATTTTATGATGGATGGATGTGAGTGATGAAGAGATTATGGAGAAGAGGGTAAGATTTGATAGGTGAAGGATATTTGGGGAAGAGTGTTATGGAAAGGTGTGAAGAGGAGAGAAGAAGAGGTGGGGTAGGTGGAGATCCTATGGGGTCCATAGATCCTGAGGTGTCAAGGAATTCTGCTTCCTGCACCATTCTAGTGTGTAAACGCCCTCTGTGTGCCAATTCTGGCGTTTAACGCCAGCTCTGCTGCCCCTTTATAGCGTTTAACGCCAGCTAGACACCCTTTTCTGGCGTTAAATGCCAGTCTGTCTGCCATTTCTGGCGTTTAACGCCAGCCAGACGCTAGACACCCTTTTCTGGCGTTAAACACCCAGAATGCTGCCAGACTAGGCGTTAAATGCCCATTTTGCTATCCTTACTGGCGTTTAAATGCTAGTAAGCTTGTCCTCCAGGGTGTGCTATTTTTAATGCTGTTTTTGATTTCGCTTTAATTCTGCAATTGTTTTTATGACTTCACATAATCATCAACCTAAAGAAAACATAAAATAACAATGGAAAATAAATAAATATAATTAAATAACATTGGGTTGCCTCCTAATAAGCACTTCTTTGATGTCAATAGCTTGACAGTGATCTCTTAGAGAGCTTCACAGAGACTCAGAGCTTAATGGCGGCCTCCCAACACCAAACTTAGAAGTTGAATATGGGGGCTCTGTTTGACTCTGTATTGAGAGAAGCATTTCGTGCTTCCTCTCCATGGTTACAGAAGAAGATCCTTGAGCCTTAAACACAAGGTAGTCCTCATTCAATTGGAGGACCAACTCTCCTCTGTCCACATCAATCATAGCTCTTGCTGTGGCTAGGAAGGGTCTTCCAAGGATAATGGAATCATCTTCATCCTTCCCAGTGTCTAGGATTATGAAATCAACAGGGATGTACAGGCCTTCAACCATCACTAAGACATCCTCTACAACTCCATAAGCCTGTTTCCTTGATTTGTCTGCCAGTTCTAGTGAGAATTTAGCAGCTTGTATCTCAAAGATCCCTAGTTTCTCCATTACAGAGAGTGGCGTAAGGTTTATTCCTGATCCTAGGTCACACAGAGCCTTCTCAAAGGTCATGGTACCTATGGTACAAGGTATTAAGAATTTTCTGGGATCCAGTTTCTTCTGAGGTAATTTCAATTACACCAAAGCATTCAGTTCATTGATGAGCAATGGAGGTTCATCCTCCCAAGTCTCATTACCAAGTAACTTGGCATTCAGCTTTATGATTGCTCCTAGATATTGAGCAACTTGCTCTTCAATAATATCTTCATCCTCTTCAGACGAAGAATACTCATCAGAGCTCATAAATGGCAACAGTAAGTTTAGTAGAATCTCTATGGTCTCTGTATGAGCCTCAAATTCCTTTGGTTCTTCATTAGGGAACTCCTTAGTGGCCAGTGGACGTCCATTGAGGTCTTCCTCACTAGAATTCACTGCCTTTCCCTCCTCTACAGGTTCGACCATTTTGGTCATATTGATGGCCTTGCACTCTCTCTTTGGATTCTCTTCTGTCTTGCTTGGGAGAGTACTAGGAGGGATTTTAGTAACTCTTTTACTCCGCTGACCCACTTGTGCCTCTAAATTTCTGATGGAGGACCTTGTTTCAGTCATAAAACTGAGAGTGGTCTTAGATAGATCAGAGATTATGGTTGCTAAGTTAGATAGGCTCTGCTTAGAATTCTCTGTCTGTTGCTCAAAAGATAATGGAAAAGGCTTGCTATTGCCAAACCTATTTCTCCCACCATTATTATTATTGAAGCCTTGATTAGGCTTTTGCTGATCCTTCCATGAGAAATTAGGATGATTCCTCCATGAAGGATTGTAAGTGTTTCCATAGGATTTTCCCATGTAATTCACCTCTTCCATTCTAGGATTCTCAGGGTCATAAGCTTCTCCATTAGGGGAGGCTTCTTTAGTACTGCCTAATGCAGCTTGCATTTTAGTCAGACTCTGAGAAATCATATTGACTTGCTGAGTCAATATTTTGTTCTGAGCCAATATGGCATTCAGAGTATCAATCTCAGGAACTCTTTTCTTCTGAGTTGTCCCATTATTCACAGGATTTCTTTCAAAAGTGTACATGAACTAGTTATTTGCAACCATTTCAATGAGTTCCTGGGCTTCTGCAGGCATCTTCTTCAGATGAAGAGATCCACCAGCAGAGTGGTCCAATGACATCTTGAACAATTCAGATAGACCATCATAGAATATACATAAGATGCTCCATTCTAAAAGCATGTCAGAAGGACACCTTCTGATCAATTGCTTGTATCTTTTCCAAGCTTCATAGAGGGATTCACCTTCCTTCTATCTGAAGGTTTGGACTTCCTCTCTAAGTTTGCTCAACTTTTGAGGTGGAAAAAATTTGGCCAAAAAGGCATTGACCAACTTTTCCCAAGAGTTCAGGCTTTCTTTAGGTTGTGAGTCCAACCATATCCTAGCTCTGTCTCTTACAGCAAAGGGGAAAAGCATAAGTCTATAGACCTCGGGATCAACCCCATTGGTCTTAACAGTGTCACAAATTTGCAAGAATTCAGCTAAGAACTAATGAGGATCTTCCAATAGAAGTTCATGAAACTTGTAATTCTGCTGCATTAGAGAAACTAATTGAGGCTTAAACTTAAAGTTGTTTGCTCCAATTGTAGGAATTGAGATGCTTCTTCTATAGAAGTCAGAAGTTGGGGTAGTAAAGTCACCAAGAACCTTCCTTGCATCTCCACCATTGTTATTGGGTTCGGCCATGTCTTTTTATTTTTCAAAAATTTTTGTAAGGTCCTCTCCAGAGTGTTGTGCTTTAGCTTCTCTTAGCTTCCTCTTCAGAGTTCTTTTAGGTTCAGGATCAGTTTCAACAAGAATGTCTTTATCCCTGTTTCTGCTCATATGAAAAAGAAGAGAATAGAAAAGAAGAGGAATCCTCTATGTCACAGTATAGAGATTCCTTTATGTGAGTAGAAGAATAGAAGAATGAGGTAGAGATAGAATAAAAAGAATTCGAACACAGAGAGAGGGAAAGGGTTCGAATTATAAGAAGAAGGGAAGTGTTAGTAGATAAATAAAATAAATAGAAAGAGATGAGAGAGAGAGTATTCGAATATAATTAAAAAGAAAAGAAAAATATTTTTGTTTTTATTTTAATTATTAGTTAGAATTCGAAGTTATTAAAAAAAATAAAATAAAATTATAATTTAAAATAATTAGTTAATTAAAAAGAATTTTGAAAAAGTGGTGAGGGGTTTTTTGAAAATTAGAGAGAGAGAAAGGTAGTTAGGTGGTTTTGAAAAGGATAAGAAATAGTAAACTTTTTTTTTTTAAAATTAAACAAACAAGTCAAGTGGTTAATTGAAAAAGATTTGAAAATCAATTTTGAAAAGATAAGAAGTTAGAAAAAGATTTTGAAATTAAATTTTGAAAAAGATATGATTGAAATTTATTTTGAAAAAGGTTTGAAAAGGAAATTAAAAAGATTTGATTTTTGAAATTAAAGTTGATTACTTGACAAACAAGAAACTAAAAGATATAACTCTAGAATTTAAAGATTGAACATTTCTTAATAGGCAAGTAACAACTTGAAATATTTGATTCAAAACATTAATTGTTAGCAATAATTTTGAAAATATGAAATAAAAATAAGAAAAATATTTTGAAAATTAATTTTAAAATTTTCGAAAATATTAAGAAGAAAAATGAAAAAGATTTGATTTTTTGAAAAAGATTTGAGAAGATAGAATTTTTAATTATTATTTTGACTTGACTAACAAGAAACAACTAAAATTTAAAACTTTTGACTAAATCAACCCAAAATTTTGAAATTTATGAGTAAAATAAAGGAAAGATCTTATTTTTGATTTTTTTGAATTAATGAAGAAAGAGAAAAACAACAGAATGACACAAGACATAAGAATTTAATATCAAAACAAATAATGCATGCAAGAACACTTTGAATATCAGGATGAACACCAAGAACACTTTGAAGATCATGATGAACATCAAGAACATGTTTTTGAAAATTTTTAAGAAAAGAAAAATATGCAAGACACCAAACTTAAAAATTTTTAAACTTTAGACACTAATAATTCAAAAATGCATATGAAAAACAAGAAAAGGCACAAAATAAAAAAATGTAAAGATCAAACAAAGAAAATCATCAAGAACAACTTGAAGATCAAGAAAGAATACAATGCACATATTTTCGAAAATTTAAGAAAGATTAAAACATACAATTGACACCAAACTTAAAATTTAACACTAGACTCAAACAAAAAAAAACACAAAATTTTTTGTTTTTATGGTTTTATCAAATTTTTTTGTATTTTTTTGAAATTTATTTTGGGAAAAGAAAATAAAGAAATGCAAAATTTTTAATAAGAACTCTAGGATTCATGCAATGTTAGTCTAAAGCTTTGGTCCAATAGAATTAGACATGGCCAAATGGCCAGCCAAGCTTCAGCATACAAATACAGACATGTCCTTTCTACAATGGAAAGTAGAAACCTCAGTCCAAAAGATTAGACATGGCTTAACAGCCAGCCAGGCTTCAACATATCTCAAGAAGCTCTAGAATTCATTCTTAAAAATTCTGAAGAACACATTTTTTTTTAATTTTTCGAAATTTAAAATGAAAAGCTTAAACATAAAATAAAATTACCTAATCTAAGCAACAAGATGAACCGTCAGTTGTCCAAACTCGAACAATCCCTGGCAACGGCGCCAAAAACTTGGTGGACGAAATTGTGATTCACACTTTTGACAACTCCGCACTACTAACTAGCAAGTGCACTAGGTCGTCCAAGTAATACCTTACGTGAGTAAGGGTCGATCCCACGGAGATTGTCGGCTTGAAGCAAGCTATGGTCATCCTTGTAAATCTCAGTCAGGCAGATTCAAATGGTTATGAGGTTTTGATAATTAAAAGATAAATAAAACATAAAAAAATAAAGTTACTTATGTAATTCATTGGTGGGAATTTCAGATAAGCATCTGGAGATGCTTTGTTGCTTATGAATCTCTGCTTTCCTATTTCCTTCTTCCAACCATGCGTGCTCCCTTCCAGGGCAAGCTGTATGATCCTCTCAGATGAAAAATACCAGGTACGATCTCTGCACGGCTAATCAACTGTCAGATTTCTTGCCTCAGATGAAAAATACCATGTACAGGTACCGCACGGCTAATCATCTGTCGATTCCCACTAGCATCGGAATAGGACCCTTGTCCTTTTGCACACTTTCACTACACCCAACATTCACAGGTTTGAAGCTCTTCACAGTCAACCCTTCCCATATCCTACTCGGAATACCACAAACAAGGTTTAGACTTTCCAGATCCCAGGAATGCTGCCAATTGGTTCTAGCCTATACCACGAAGATACTAATCTCACGGACTCGGTCCGTGTATTAGATACCCAAGAGATACGCACTCAAGCTGTCGTCCAATGACTATGTTGAGCTCAGATAGAACGGAGGTGGTTGTCAAGCATGCGTTCATAGAATTGAGAATAATGATAATTGTCATGGATCATATCATTCTCCAGATTGACGTACGAGTGAGTATCTTAGAATGGAATCAAGCGTGATTGAATAGAAAACAGTGGTAATTGTATTAATTCATGAAGAACAGCAGAGCTCCACACCTTAATCTATGGGATGTAGAAACTCCATCGTAGAAAATACATAAGTGAAAAGAGGTCTAGGCATGGCCGAATGGCCAGCCTCCCAAGTGTAACATAAAAGTTCCAAAAGATGATCAATGATCAAAAGTGATCCAAAGATATAAAATAAATCTCTAAAAGTAGTTTTTATACCAGACTAGTAACCTAGGTTTACAGAAAATGAGTAACTAAGTGCAGATAGTGCAGAAATCCACTTCCGGGGCCCACTTGGTGTGTGTTTGGGCTGAGCATTGAAGCTTTCACGTGCATAGGCTGTTGTTGGAGTTAAACGCCAGCTTTGGTACTAGTTTGGGCGTTCAACTCCAATTCTAGTGCCAGTTCTGGCGTTTTACGCCAGGAAGTTTTAGGCTGATTTTGAGCGCCAGTTTGGACCATCAAATCTCGGGCAAAGTATGGACTATTATATATTTCTGGAAAGCCCAAGATGTCTACTTTCCAACGCAATTGAGAGAGCACCAAGCGGGCTATTTTAGATCTAGAAAATCTACTTCGAGTGTAGGAGGGTCAGAATCCAACAGCATCTATAGTCCTTTTTCAGCCTCTGAATCAGATTTTTACTGAGGTCCCTCAATTTCAGCCACAAAATTCCTAAAATCACAAAAAAAATACACAAACTCATAGTAAATTCCAGAAATGTGATTTTTGAATAAAAACTAATAAAAATATAATAAAGAGTGACTAAAACATAGTAAAAACTATGTAAAAATAATGCGAAAAGGGGTATAAATTATCCGCTCATCACTAGACTTTGTGAGAAGGTCTCTCAACCCCACAACCAATACTTCAGAGGTAACATTGGAAAGAGCTGTACTTATATATAGCATCATGAGGGGAGAAAATGTTAATGTTGGAGAAATGATAGCCAACAACATACATAGGGTGTTGAAAAGCACCAAGGATAGCACTAGGCTTGCATTTCCCAACATTATTCAGAGGCTATGTGATGAGGTTGGGGTGGAGAAGATAGTAGATTAAGTCTTAGTGGACCAAGAGAAGCCTATAAGTGCCAAAAAAATGGCCAAAGTGGTGGCTATTAACCCACTGCAGAGAGCAAGGGAGCATAGAGCTCATGCTCAACCACAAGGTCCACCACAATAAGAAGAAGCTGAGTTTCAACCACAATACCTACCACTTCCACCACCACCACATCCACAATTTGCTGAAGGATTTAACTGGGAGCAAGTGCAAGGAGACATCCACTAAATGCAAGGAGACATACACCACCTGAGAGAAGATGTCAACCAACTGAGGGAGCAACAAAAACAATGGGACCAAGTGCAAGAGAGCATGCAACAATTCCAAGGAAGCATGGAGTACATGAAGGAGCAACAAGGCCAATTCAACTGGGAAGAGATGCAAGGCAGTCTCAACAAAATCATGGAACAACAACAAATCCAACAAGGGAATCTTGCTGAATTCAGAGCCCTTTTTGAGGCCAGAACTATAACAAGAAGGCAATATGACTGCTATGCACAAACAAAATTTAGCCACTTGTGTAATGCAGTGGCCAATATGAACCCCAATTATCCAACATACATACAAAAGATGGAAGAACTCAGTGCAAGGCAGGAGAAAATTACGGACAAACACAAAGAAAGTGAAAGGAATTACATGAGAAGGCTAGGATTATGGAATCCCATGGGCACCAAAGCACAGGAAGGATCATCCAAGAGAAAGAAAGATGGTGATGACTCCTCCTCCAAGAAGAAAGACAAGGGAAAAGGGCCAATGAATTGAAGCTGCTTCAAGAAGATCAAAGGTTATTGAGTCCCATGGTTGACAATTTCAAAACTTAAATTCTAAATTTCTGTTAGTAGTTTGATAGTAGTTGCAGCAGTTGTTGCTTTAATTTCCTTATGTTTTGAAGTATTTTGTTTATGAGTCCTTTACTTTTATGCTTTAAATTTGAGGAAAGAAAATGCAATGTTGTTTAATTTTCATGAACATCAAATAAAAGTAGTTTATTTGCATATGAGTCAATGGTGAGTCATTGCAAAAACATGAGTAAAGAGACTAAGACCAAGTGAGAAAATTCAGGACTAAGAGATAAGGAACTAAGTATAGAACCTTGAAGGAATTTGAAAGAAAATAAGTTATAAATGAACAATTAGACTTAGAGGGTATGACAAGTAGATGCTAAGGATGTCTCTTGAATATCCATAGAACCAAGAAGTAGTAAGCAAAAAGACCCAAAGCTCCGAGCATCAACTACTAGATAAGAGAAAGGAACAAGTAGCTCAAAAGAGCCAAAGATCCTAGTAGATGCTTGTGGTGAAGATGTGTCAAGAAGAGAGACCTGGGCAAGTAAATTCTTAGGGGTGTTTCAACTCCTAGTACCCTAAAACCAACTGGTTTGGGAGTGCTAATTGAAACCCTAATCTAAAGGGTCATCTTGAGACAAAACACTTAGAGTCGTGGTCAATTGAAAAGGGAAATGAAAAGAAAAAGGAACAATTCTTGCTACTTCAAGGTGACAATCAATAGAAAGGGCTCCTAAAGCAAACACTTGAAAGACCCCTCAAGAGTCTAGGAATTCATTGTGACATGAGAACAATAAGATTCATACATGAGTTAACACTTAGCCCCTATCCTTGGCAATGAATGCATTTCTTTAAAGTCAAGTCTCAATCCATTTAAGAATAACTCACATTGATTTTCTTGGGGACAAGCAAAGCTTAAGTTTGGTGTTGTGATAACTTGCATCATCTACCTCTTTCTCTTATCTAAAAGGACCATAAAAAGGGCATAATCTCATTGAATTAATAGAATTTCATGAAGTAAAAGATAAATATTATGGTACATTACTTTGAAATGAGTTTGTGTTGAATTTCAAAGAAAAAAAAGCAACAAAAAGGGGAAGGAAATAATAAAGAAAGCTGGGCGTGTGAACCTGGGCGTGCCACTTGGAACAAACGCCATGAATTTGTGTGGGCACGGCACGCCAGCACCAGAGCGTGACACGCCAACTATATCTTCCAGAGAGCATGTTTGGAGCTTTAACAAGCGCGTGGTATGCCAGGGGCCAGGTGTGGCACGCCAGTTATACATTCCAGAGAGCAAGGTTGAAGACCACAAAGGGGGCGTGGCACGCCAACCCCATCATGTACTATGGGTGTGCCACTTGAACTTGTAGACGTAGCACGCCAATACACCGATCCAGAATAGGGACACACTGGGCGTGCCACTTGGTATCGAAGGTGTGGCACGCCAACTATCACCCAACACTTAGGAGTGCCACTTGGGGCTCTACGTGGCACCCCAGGCTTGAAGGAGTCCACACCAACATGGACGTGCCACTTGAACGTGAAGGCGTGGCACGCCAGTTCAATTCTCCAGAGAAGGAAGTGAGGGTCCAAACACTTGGGCGTGCCACTTGGTATCGAAGGCTTGGCACGCCAGCTATCATTCTTGACTTGGGCATGCCACTTGGGTCTCAGGCGTGGCATGCCAGTGCTTGAAGAGGCCTAACTACCTACCGGGCATGCCACTTGGTATCGAAGGCATGGCACGCTAAGTCCAGCAACCAAAAAAGAAGAAGACTGGGCATGCCACTTATGGCTTAAGGCATGGCACGCAAAGACCAGATGACCCTGGGCGTGCCACTTGAATGCTGGGCATGGCACGCCAGCTATTGGATCAAGGGAACCATGCATGCAACACATGGGCGTGGCACGCCACCTACTGGGCGTGGCACGCCAGTTATATTTTCTAGAGAAGTGAAGAAGGCTTATCATGGGCATGGCATGCCAGTCATAATTTCTAAAGAGGATGGATGAAGTGCACACAATGGGCGTGGCACGCCAGTTCAAAATCCCAGGGAAAAGGAGCAAGAAGAAGAGCTTGGGCGTGCCACTTGAGCTCGAAGGAGTGGCACGTCAGGCTAACAAAACAAGAAGAAGACCCTGGGCATGCCACTTGGGCTCGAGGGCGTGGCACGCTAGGGTGGTTAATGAAAGGGGCGTGCCACTTGAAGAGCCAGGCGTGGCACGCCAAGCCAAGCTGAGTAGCTAGGCATGGCATGCCACTCAAGCGCCAGTCTCATGCCAAGCTTAAGGGTCACATTTTAGGAGTTTTCCTTTTCCCTCCAGCTTAATTCTAGTAATAGGAGTAGTATAAATAACCCCTAGAAGTACTGAAAAAGGGGTTGGGGTTAGGTTGGATTGGCAAGTTTAGTTTTAGTTTTACTTTACACTTCATCTCTTCCATCTCTTGTACTTTTTTCTTAGCTATGAGTAGCTAAACTCCCTCTCATTGGGAGAGGAAGCTCTATTGTACTTGATGGATTAATGATAGTGAATTTTCTCTTATCTTCATCTTCTCTTTGATTTGCTTGAAGGATTTTCATTCTTATTGTTAGCATTCAATTATCTTGGAAAAGAAATTGAATGTGTTTGGGTTTTATTTGAACCTTGGAAGAGGAATCATAAAACCATGCTTGAAATTCCTTCTCACACTTGAGTAGATCTAGGTTTGGGATTGGATATGGTGACATATAATCCACCCATTATTTGGATCTATAATGATGTATGGTATAATCAGGGACCAAGCATATCTCTCTTCATGAGCAATTAGACCAAGAAATTGGCTGATAATCAAGATTAGGGAGATTGAATCACCAAGGGATTGGGGTTCAATCAATCATGATTGCCAAGAGGTCAATGAGTTGTATGATTGAAGATGAGATGAGCTGAATTTAATCTAAAGAGATCAACATCTCCCAATCCTAATGAATTCCCCCTATTCTTATCTTCCAAATTCTTTATAGCTTTCTTTACTTTCTGTTATTCTAATGCCAAGGCATCTTAGGCTAGTTTCACAAGCCTTTTTCCTTTGTTTTCATTAAGTTTTATGCACTTCTTGAGCTATATGTAAGCATTTGGATAAGAATTTTATGCATCCCATGATTCAATTAAACTTGGTTTTTATGTGTGCTTTTCACAAGATTATATGTAATTTTGGCTTGATGATTGAATGATGCAAATATCTTGTGACAATAGCAAACTTTGATGCAAATGTTTGATTGATGATAGGTGAAAAGGAAGCTAAAGAAGAGAGAGAAAACATGCAACAAAAGAGCCAAGGAAGGAAGCAAAAGGAAGCAACGTTAGAGCCAAAGTTGGTGCTCCAACGTTGGAGTCAAAGTTAGTGCTCCAACGTTGGAGTCAAAGTTAGTGCTCCAACGTTGGAGTCAAAGTTGGTGCTCCAACGTTACGTCCAACGTCCATACTCAAAGAGGTGTAAAGTTAGAGCCAAAGTTGGCCTCCAACTTTACCTTAAATGTTGCCCAAGTATGGTGCATAATTGGAGCCAAAGTTGGATCCCAACTGTGCTTCAAACTATAAGCAAGAAGGCAACATTTGGGCCCAAAGTTGGACCTCAAACGCCACCTCAAATGTTGGCCAAGAAAGGTGCAAAGTTGGAGCCAAAGTTGGACTCCAAGTTTGACTCCAACTTCAATTCAAGAGACCATAGATGGAGCCAAAGTTGGACTCCAACTATGGGTCCAACGTTGAGGTAGAAAAGGGTGCCAACGTTGGAGGCAACGTTGGTGTCCAACATTACCTACAACATACGCGATGGATTTCAAGTTATGGAGATTGGGAAATGTGCAACGACGCGAACGTGTGGGTCACGCGTACGCGTGGGTGTGCATTTTGGCCATTCGAAGCGCACGAGTAGATTGGCAAACGTTAGTGGTCCAACGTTGGGTCCAACGTTGAGTCCAACGTGCTCGACAAATTCCAAGGAAAATTTTGAAGGGACGCGTACGCGTGGGTCACGTGTACGCGTGGATCAGCAAAAGTTGGACTCCAACATGAGGCCTGATGAGCGGATAATTTATACGCTTTTTGGCATTGTTTTTACATTGTTTTTAGCATGATTTAGTTAGTTTTTGGTATATTTTTATTAGTTTTTAATTAAAAATCATATTTCTGGACTTTACTATGAGTTTGTGTGTTTTTCTGTGATTTCAGGTATTTTCTGGCTGAAATTGAGGGACTTGAGCAAAAATCAGATTCAGAGGTTGAAGAAGGACTGCAGATGCTGTTGGATTCTGACCTCCCTGCACTCAAAGTGTATTTTCTGGAGCTAGCAAAGTCCAAATTGTGCGTTCTCAATTGCGTTGGAAAGTAGACATCCATCGCTTTCCAGCAATATATAATAGTCCATACTTTGCCCGAGTTTAGATGACGCAAACTGGCGTTCAACGCCAGCTCTCTGCCCTATTCTGGAGTTAAACGCCAGAAACAGGTTGCAAAGCAGAGTTAAACGCCAGAAACAGGTTACAAACTGGCGTTTAACTCCAAGGAAGAACTCTACAGATGAAAGCTTCAATGCTCAGCCCAAGCACACACCAAGTGGGCCCGGAAGTGGATTTTTGCATCATTTACTCATTTTTGTAACCCTAGTAACTAGTTTAGTATAAATAGAACTTTTTACTATTGTATTTATGTTTGATCTTTGATTGGTTTTATGCTATCTTAGACCTTTATAGGGGCTGGCCATTCAGCCATGCCTGGACCTTCATCACTTATGTATTTTCAACGGTAGAGTTTCTACACACCATAGATTAAGGTGTGGAGCTCTGCTGTTCCTCAAAAATTAATGCAAAGTACTATTGTTTCTCTATTCAATTCAAGCCTATTTCTTATCTAAGATATACACTTGTTCTTCAACCTGAGGAAGGTGATGATCCGTGACACTCATCATCATTCTCACCTATGAACGCGTGCATGACAACCACTTCCGTTCTACTTGCAATAGCTTAAGTGCATATCTCTTAGCCTCCTGGTTCATGACGCATGGTTGCCTTGCCTGACAACCGAGCCTTCCATTCCATAAGATCAGAGTCTTCGTCGTATAGGCTAGAATTATTGGCAGCCATTCTTGAGATTTGGAAAGTCTAAACCTTGTCTGTGGTATTCCGAGTAGGATCCGGGAAGGGATGGCTGTGACGAGCTTCAAACTCGCGAGTGCTGGGCGTAGTGACAGACGCAAAAGGATTACTGAATCCTATTCCAGTATGATCGAGAACCGACAGATGAATAGCCGCGCGGTGACAGTGCATTTTGGACCATTTTCATTGTGAGGATAGAATGTAGCCATCGACGACGGTGATGCCCTACATAATGCTTGCCATGGAAAGGAGTAGGAATGATTGGATGAAGACAGCAGAAAAGTAGAGGTTTAGGAGGAACAAAAGCATCTCTATACGCTTAACTAAAATTCTCACCAATGAATTACATAAGTATTAATATCCTATTTTACGTTTTGTTTATCTTTTAATTATTAAAACTCTATAACCATTTGAATCTGCCTGACTGAGATTTACAAGGTGACCATAGCTTGCTTCAAGCCGACAATCTCCGTGGGATCGACCCTTACTCACGTAAGGTTTATTACTTGGACGACCCAGTGCACTTGCTGGTTAGTTGTGCGAAGTTGTGACAAAGAACTAAGATTATGAACGTGCGTATTAAGTTTTTAGCGCCGTTACCAAGGAATGAACGATCACGATTTCTGCGCACCAAGCTTTTGGCGCTGTTGCCGGGGATTGTTTGAGTTTGGACAACTGACGGTTCATCTTGTTGCTCAGATTAGGTAATTTTATTTTAATTTTATGTTTTTGTTTTTATTGTTTTTATTTTCAAAAAAAAAAAATTTCAAAAATAAATTATTCTATGGCTTCAGAATTTTTAAGGATGAATTCTAGAGTTTCTTCATGATCTGTTGAAGCCTGGCTGGCTATCAAACCATGTCTAAATTTTTGGACTGAGGCTTCCACTTATCATAGCAAGAGTCCTTGGACTCTCATCTATTCAGCTGTTATATGCCTAATTTGTATCTGCTGAAGCTTGGCTGGCCATTGGCCATGTCTAGTATTTTAGACCAGAGCTTTCACTGAAGGCTTGGCTGGCTAGTAAGCCATATCTAATTCCTGGACCGGAGCTTTAGACTAAAATTTCATGATTCCTGGAATTCTCATTAAAAATTCTGAAATCCTTATTTTTCTTTTTTCAATTAATTTTTGAAAAATCAAAAAAAAAATTTTAATAAAATCATAAAAACCAAAAATAATTTAATGTTTCTTGTTTGAGTCTAGTGTCAATTTTTAAGTTTGGTGTCAATTGCATGTTTTTATAATTTTCTTTAATTTTTGAAAATTCATCATGTGTTCTTCATGATCTTCAAGTTGTTCTTGATGAATTTCCTTGCTTGATCTTTGCATTTTCATGTTTTGCATCTTTTCTTGTTTTTCATATGCATTTTCAAATTGTTAGTGTTGTTAGTGTCTAAAGTTTGAAAATTTCTAAGTTTGGTGTCTTGCATGTTTTTCTTTTCTTAAAAAGTTTCAAAAATAAGTTCTTGGTGTTCATCTTGACATTCAAAGTGTTCTTGGTGTTCATCTTGACATTCATAGTGTTCTTCCATGCATCATTTGTTTTGATCCAAAACTTTCATGCATTGAGTCTTTTTCATGTTTTTCTCTTCCATCATTAAAAATTCAAAAATCAAAAAAATATCTTTCCCTTTTCCTCTCATAAAATTCGAATATTTGACTTGACTTTTTCAAAAATTTTTAAAATCTAGTTGTTTCTTATGAGTCAAATCAAATTTTCAATTTAAAAGTTCTATCTTTTTCAAATCTTTTTCAAAAATCAAATCTTTTTCACTTTTTCTCTCATATTTTCGAAAATTTCAATTTGATTTTCAAAAATCTTTTTCTTATTTTGTTTCATAATTTCAAAATCTTTACTAACAATTAATGTGATTGATTCAAAAGAAAAAAAAATTAAGTTTGTTACTTGCCTAGTAAGAAAGGTTCAATCTTTAAATTTTAAATCATATCTTTTTGTTTCTTGTTAGTCAAGTAATCAACTTTAATTTTCAAAATCAAATCTTTTTAAATTTCTTTTTCAAATCTTTTTCAAAATAAGTTTCAATCACATCCTTTTCAAAATCAATTTCAAAATCTTTTCTAAACTTTATCTTTTCAAAAATTGATTTTCAAATCTTTTTCAATTAACCACTTGACTTTTTGTTTGATTTTAAAAGTTTACTATTCCAATTATATCTTTTTCAAAACCACCTAACTAATTCTCTCTCTCTCTAATTTTCAAAAATTATATTCCTCTTTTTCAAAATTCCTTTTTAATTAACTAATTGTTTTAACTTTTAATTTAATTTCTTTTTTCTTTTTAAAAAAAATTTCGAATTTTAATTTTAATTTTAATTTAAAAACAAAAATATTTCTATTTTATTTTATTTAATTTTCGAAAATTCTACTCTCTCACCTCCTTCTAATTATTTATTTATCTACTAACACTTCTCTTATTCTTAAAAATTCGAACCCTCTCCCTCTTTCTGTGTTCGAATTTCTTTTCTTTTTCTACTCACATAAAGAAACCTCTCTATTGTGGCAATGAGGATCCCTATTATTTTCTGTTCTCTTCTTTTTCATATGACCAGAAACAAGGATAAGAACATTCTTGTTGAAGCCGATCCTGAACCTGAAAGGACGCTGAAGAGGAAGCTAAGGGAAGCTAAAGCACAACTCTCTGGAGAAAATCTGACAAAAATTTTCGAAAAAGAAGAAGACATGGCCGAAAATAATAACAATGCAAGGAAGATGCTTGGTGACTTTACTGCACCAAATTCCAACTTACATGGAAGAAGCATCTCAATCCCTGCCATTGAAGCAAACAATTTTGAGCTAAAGCCTCAATTAGTTTCTCTGATGTAACAGAACTGCAAGTTTCATAGACTTCCATCAGAAGATCCTTTTCAGTTCTTAACTAAATTCTTGCAGATCTGTGATACTGTTAAGACCAATGGGGTTGACTCTGAGGTCTACAGGCTTATGCTTTTCCCATTTGCTGTAAGAGACAGAGCTAGAATATGGTTGGACTCTCAACCTAAAGATAGCCTGAACTCTTGGGATAAGCTGGTCACGGCTTTCTTAGCCAAGTTCTTTCCTCCTCAAAAGCTGAGTAAGCATAGAGTGGATGTTCAAACCTTCAGACAGAAAGAAAGTGAATCCTTCTATGAAGCTTGGGAGAGATACAAGCAACTGAACAAAAAGTGTCATTCTGACATGCTTTCATAATGGACCATCCTGGATATATTTTATGATGGTCTGTCTGAATTATCTAAGATGTCATTGGACCATTCTGCAGGTGGATCCATTCACCAAAAGAAAACATCTGCAGAAGCTCAGGAACTCATTGACATGGTTGCAAATAACCAGTTCATGTACACTTCTGAAAGGAATCCTGTGAGTAATGGGATGCCTCAGAGGAAGGGAGTTCTTGAAATTGATGCTTTGAATGCCAAATTGGCTCAGAACAAAATATTGACTCAGCAAGTCAATATGATTTCTCAGAGTCTGAATGGATTGCAAGCTGCATCCAACAGTACTAAAGAGGCATCTTCTGAAGAAGAAGCTTATGATCCTGAGAACCCTGCAATGGCAGAGGTGAACTACATGGGGGAACCCTATGGGAATACCTATAATCTCTCATGGAGAAATCATCAATATTTCTCATGGAAGGATCAACAAAAGTCTCAACAAGGCTTTAACAATGGTGGAAGAAACAAGTTTAGCAATAGCAAGCCTTTTCCATCATCCACTCAGCAACAGACAGAGAATTCTGAGCAGAATCCATCTAGCTTAGCAAACATAGTCTCTGATCAATCTAAGGCCACTCTAAGTTTCATGAATGAAACAAGGTCCTCCATTAGAAATTTTGAGGCACAAGTGGGCCAGCTGAGTAAAAGGGTTACTGAAACTCCTCCTAGTACTCTCCCAAGTAATACAGAAGAAAATCCAAAGAGAGAGTGCAAGGTCATTGATTTGACCATCATGGCCGAACCTACAAGGGAGGAGGAGGACGTGAATCCTAGTGAGGAAGACCTCCTGGGATGTTCAGTGACCAATAAGGAGTTTTCCTTTGAGGAACCAAAGGAATCTGAGGCTCATCTAGAGACCATAGAGATTCCATTGAACCTCCTTCTGCCCTTCATGAGCTCTGATGAGTATTCTTCGTCTGAAGAGAATGAAGACACTACTGAAGAGCAAGTTGCTAAGTACCTTGGTGCAATCATGAAGCTGAATGCCAAATTATTTGGTAATGAGACTTGGGAAGATGAACCTCCCTTGCTCACCAATGAACTAAATGCATTGGATAGGCAGAAATTACCTCAAAAGAAATAGGATCCTGGTAAATTCCTAATTTCCTGTAAAATAGACACCATGACCTTTGAGAAGGCTCTGTGTGACCTGGGGTCAGGAATAAACTTAATGCCACTCTCTGTAATGGAGAAACTTGGGATCTTTGAGGTGCAAGCTGCCAGAATCTCATTAGAGATGGCAGACAACTCAAGAAAACAGGCTTATGGACAAGTAGAGGATGTGTTGGTAAAGGTTGAAGGCCTTTACATCCCTGCTGATTTTATAATCCTAGACACTGGGAAGGATGAGGATGAATCCATCATCCTTGGAAGACCCTTCCTAGCCACAGCAAGAGCTGTGACTGATATGGATAGAGGAGAATTGGTCCTTCAACTGAATGAGGACAACTTTGTGTTTAAAACTCAAGGATCTCCTTCTGTAACCATGGAGGGTAAGCATGAAAAGCTTCTCTCACTGCAGAGTCAACCAAAGCCCCCACAGTCAAACTCTAAGTTTGGTGTTGGGAGGCCATAACCAAACTCTAAGTTTGGTATTGAATCCCCACATTCAAACTCTAAGTTTGGTGTTGGGAGGTTCCAACAATGCTCTGAACATCTGTGAGGTTCCATGAGAGCTCACTGTCAAGCTATTGACTTTAAAAAAGCGCTTGTTGGGAGGCAACCCAATGTTATTTAATTATATCTATTTATTTTCTATTGTTATTTTATGTTTTTTTAGGTTGATGATCATGTGGAGTCACAAAAACTACTGAAAAATCAAAAACAGAATGAAAAATAGCATTAAAAACAGCTCACCCTGGAGGAAGAACTTATTGGCGTTTAAACGCCAGTAAGAAGCATCAAACTGGCGTTTAACGTCAGAAAGAAGCATCAAGCTGGTGTTAAACGCCAGAAACAAGCACCAGACTGGCGTTTAACGCCAGAACAGAGCATGGAAGTGGCGTTAAATGCCAGAAACAGGCTACATTTGGGCGTTTAACGCCAAAAACAAGCAGCAAGCTGGCGTTTAACGCCAGACATGCATGTTAAGGGCATTTTACACGCCTAATTGGAGCAGGGATGTTAAGTTCTTGACCCCACTGGATCTGTGGACCCCATAGGATCCCCAAAGGATTTGTGGACCCCACAGGATCCCCACATTTTCTTCTCTCCTCTTCACACCTTTTCATAACTCTCTTCCACAAATACCCCTCACTAATCACCTCAATCACTCTTCCCCATCACCTCTTCACCCCTCACATCCATCCTCTCTTCCCCAAAAACCCCACCTACCTCCAAAATTCAAACTCTTTTCCCTCCCAAACCCAACCCTAATGGACGAACCCTAAACCTTCCCCCACTCCTATATAGAACCCTCATTCCTTCTTCATTTTCACACAACACAACCCTCTCTTCTTACCATTGGCCGAATACACCTTCTCCCTCCATCTCCTCCATTTTCTTCCTCTTCTCCTTCTTTCTTTCTTCTTTTGCTCGGGGACGAGCAAACATTTTAAGTTTGGTGTGGTAAAAGCATTGCTTTTTGTTTTTCCATTATCATTAATGGCACCTAAGGCCAGAGAAACCTCAAGAAAGAGGAAAGGGAAGGCAATTGCTTCCACCTCTGAGTCATGGGAGATGGAGAGATTCATCTTAAAAAAAGGTCTATAAAGACCACTTCTATGAAGTTGTAGCCAAGAAGAAAGTGATCCCTGAGGTTCTGTTCAAGCTCAAAAAGAGCGAATATTCGGAGATCCAACAAGAGTTCTATGTAAACGCATGGATCACTAGGAACCATGATCAAAGTATGAACCCAAATCCAAAGAATTGGCTTACCATGGTTCGGGGGAAATACTTAGATTTCAGTCCGGAAAATGTAAAGCTGGCGTTCAACTTGCCAATGATGGAAGAAAACGCACGCCCCTACACTAGAAGGGTCAACTTTGATCAAAGGTTGGACCAAGTCCTCATGGACATATGTGTGGAAGGAGCTCAATGGAAAGTTGACTCAAGAGGCAAGCCAGCTCAATTGAGAAGACTAGACCTTAAGCCTGTAGCTAGAGGATGGTTGGAGTTTATTCAACGCTCAATCATTCCTACTAGCAACCAGTCTGAAGTTACTATAAACCGGGCCATCATGATCCATAGTTTCATGATTGGGGAGGAAGTGGAAGTTCATGAGATTATACCTCAGGAACTCTATAAGGTGGCTGATAAGTCTTCCACTTTGGCAAGGTTAGCCTTTCCTCACCTCATTTGTCACCTCTGCAATTCGGCTGGAATTGACATAGAGGGAGACATCCTCATTGAAGAGGACAAGCCCATCACTAAGAAGAGGATGGAGCAAAAAAGAGAGCGTGGACCTCAACAAGAGCATGAGGAAATTCCTCACCATGAAATCCCTGAGATACCTCAGGGGATGCACTTCCCTCCACAGAACTATTGGGAGCAAATCAACACGTCCATAGGAGAATTAAGCTCCAACATGGGACAACTAAGGATGGAGCACCAAGAGCACTCCATCATCCTCCATGAGATTAGAGAAGATCAAAGAGCTATGAGGGAGGAGCAAGAAAGGCAAGGAAGAGACATAGAGGAGCTCAAGAGCACAATTGGTTCTTTAAGAAGAGGAAGACGCCACCCTCACTAAGGTAGACCCGTTCCTTAATCTCCTTGTTCTTATTTTCCTGTTTTTCGTTTACTATGCTTTATGTTTTATTTATGTTTATGTCTTTACTATATGATCATTAGTGTTTAAGTGTCTATGTCTTAAAGCTATGAATGTCCTATGAATCCATCACCTCTCTTAAATGAAAACTGTTTTAATTACAAAAGAACAAAAAGTACATGGTTTCGAATTCATCCTTGAAACTAGTTTAATTATTTTGATATGGTGACAATACTTTTTGTTTTCTGAATGAATGCTTGAACAGTGCATATGTCTTTTGATATTGTGGTTTATGAATGTTACATATATTGGCTCTTGAAAGAATGATGAAAAAGGAGACATGTTATCTGATAATCTAAAAAATCATAAAAATGATTCTTGAAGCAAGAAAAAGAAGTGAATACAAAAGCTTGCAGAAAAAAATATGAAAAAAAGAAAAACATAGCGAAAAAAAAAAGAGAGAAAGAAAAAGAAAGAGCAAGCAGAAAAAGCCAAAAGCTCTTTAAACCAAAAGGCAAGAGCAAAAAGCAAATAGCCCTTAAAAGCAAAAGGCAAGGGTAATAAAAAGGATCTATGGCTTTGAGCATCAGTGGATAGGAGGGCCTAAAGGAATAAAATCCTGGCCTAAGCGGCTAAACCAAGCTGTCCCTAACCATGTGCTTGTGGCGTGAAGGTGTCAAGTGAAAACTTGAGACTAAGCGGTTAAAGTCAAGGTCCAAAGCAAAAAAAGAGTGTGCTTAAGAAACTTGGACACCTCTAATTGGGGACTCTAGCAAAGCTGAGTCACAATCTGAAAAGGTTCACCCAGTTATGTGTCTGTGGCATTTATGTATCCGGTGGTAATACTGGAAAACAAAGTGCTTAGGGCCACGGCCAAGACTCATAAAGTAGTTGTGTTCAAGAATCAACATACTGAACTAGGAGAATCAATAACACTACCTAAATTCTAAGTTCCTATAGATGCCAATCATTCTGAACTTCAATGGCAAAAGTGAGATGCCAAAACTATTCAAGAGGCAAAAAGCTACTAGTCCCGCTCATCTGATTGGAGCTAAGTTTCATTGATATTTTGGAATTTATAGTATATTCTCTTCTTTTATCCTAGTTGATTTTCAGTTGCTTGGGGACAAGCAACAATTTAAGTTTGGTGTTATGATGAGCGGATAATTTATACGCTTTTTGGCATTGTTTTTACATAGTTTTTAGTATGATTTAGTTAGTTTTTAATATATTTTTATTAGCTTTTAATTAAAAATCACATTTCTGGACTTTACTATGAGTTTGTGTGTTTTTCTATGATTTCAGGTATTTTCTGGCTGAAATTGAGGGACTTGAGCAAAAATCAGATTCAGAGGTTGAAGAAGGACTGCAGATGCTGTTGGATTCTGACCTCCCTACACTCAAAGTGGATTTTCTGGAGCAACAGGAATCCAAATGGCACGCTCTCAATTGCGTTGGAAATTAGACATCCAGGGCTTTCCAGAAATAGATAATAGTCCATACTTTTCCCGATTTTAGACGACGCAAACTGGCGTTCAACGCCAGCTCTCTGCCCTATTCTGGAGTTAAACGCCAGAAACAGGTTCTAAAGCAAAGTTAAACGCCAGAAACAGGTTACAAACAGGCGTTTAACTCCAAGGAAGACCTCTACACGTGAAAGCTTCAATGCTTAGCCCAAGCACATACCAAGTGGTCCCGGAAGTGGATTTCTGCATCATTTACTCATTAATTTATGATATCTTAGACCTTTATGTGGGCTGGCCATTTGGCCACGCCTGGAGCTTCATCACTTATGTATTTTCAACGGTAGAGTTTCTACACACCATAGATTAAGGTGTGGAGCTCTGCTGTTCCTCATAAATTAATGCAAAGTACTATTGTTTCTCTATTCAATTCAAGCCTATTTCTTATCTAAGATATACACTTGTTCTTCAACCTGAGGAAGGTGATGATCCGTGACACTCATCATCATTCTCACCTATGAATGCGTGCCTGACAACCACTTTCATTCTACTTGCAATAGCTTAAGTGCATATCTCTTAGCCTCCTAGTTCATGACGCATGGTTGCCTCGCCTGACAACCAAGCCTTCCATTCCATAAGATCAGAGTCTTCGTGGTATAGGCTAGAATTATTGGCGGCCATTCTTGAGATCCGGAAAGTCTAAACCTTGTCTGTGGTATTCCGAGTAGGATCCGGGAAGGGATGGCTGTGACGAGCTTCAAACTCGCGAGTGCTGGCCGTAGTGACAGTCGCAAAAGGATTACTGAATCCTATTCCAGTATGATCGAGAACCGACAGATGAATAGCCGTGCGGTGACAGCGCATTTTGGACCATTTTTACTGTGAGGATGAGATGTAGCCATTGACGACAGTGATGCCCTACATAACTCTTGCCATGGAAAGGAGTAGGAATGATTGGATGAAGACAGTAGGAAAGTAGAGGTTCACGAGGAACAAAAGCATCTCTATACGCTTATCTGAAATTCTCACCAATGAATTACATAAGTATTTCTATCCTATTTTATGTTTTGTTTATCTTTTAATTATTAAAACTCTATAACCATTTGAATCCACCTGACTAAGATTTACAAGGTGACCATAGCTTGCTTCAAGCCGACAATCTCCGTGGGATCGACCCTTACTCACGTAAGGTTTATTACTTGGACGACCCAGTGCACTTGCTGGTTAGTTGTGCGAAGTTGTGACAAATAACTAAGATTATGAACGTGCGTATTAAGTTTTTAGTGTCGTTACCAAGGAATGAACGATCACGATTTCTGCGTACCAAGGCCCAACGTTGAATCCAACATTGGGTCAAACTCCAGGGCCAATGTCCCAGCCTCATTTGGCAACGTTTGACCCAACATTTGAGCTAAAACGTTGAATCCCAACGTCAACTCAATTTCAATTCAAAAAGGCACCCAGGAAGAGTATGAACGTTAACTTTTAAACGTCCTCATCAATTTCACTAATGGTCACTTCCAACTAGCTTCAACAGAGGCCAAAGGGCCCAGTCCAAGTACTTGAAGACTGAAAGAAGAAAGTGTATAGATAGATTAGAGCTTTAGTTAGAGAGGGGGCTTAGACACTGAGTACGGAAACTCTGCCCAATTTTACTCTGCACTTTGTACTTTTCATTCTGTAATGTACTTTTCAATTTCATTTTTCATTCTTAGAGCTATGAACAACTAAACACCCTTCATTGGGTTAGGGAGCTCTATTGTAATTCAATGGATCAATAATAGTTTTCATCTTCTTCTTCTATCTTTTCTCTTGATTTTGTTAGAAAACTTTCGATCATAATTCAATTGGATAGTTGTCTTGACTGAGAAGCTATTCATAATTGGGTTTCCTCTGATCCTTGAGAGAGGGATGAGGAAATCATGCTAGAAATGCTTTCTCACATTGGATTAGGTTGGGGGTTGGATGGATATTGTGACATTTAATCCTACCAATACTTTGATCTATGAATTTATGTGGTATAATCAGTGACCGAACTTTATCTCTTCTCATGAGCAATTAAACCAAGACATTGGGCAATTGTTCAAGTTTAGAGAGATTGGTGAGCCAAGAAATTGGAATCCAATCATCTAAGATTGCCAAGAAAAGTCAATGAATGCATTGATTGAGTGAGAGATGAAAATGATTTGATCCAGAGAGTTCAATATATTCTAAAACCCAATGAATCCCCTATTCTGCTCTTTAATTTGATGATTAATCCCCATTCTCGTTTAATTTCTTACAACTTTAGTTTCTGCTCTTTAGATTCTGCCATTTAATTTCTGTTCATTTAATTTCTTGCAATTTAATTTTCCCGCCAATTTACATTCTGCAATCCCAATTTCAATTCTGATTCAGTTCAACTAGAACAATTCTCCAATTAACATTGATCAATCAACCAATCTCTGTGGGATTCGACCTTACTCAATAGTGAGTTTTTACTTGACGACAATCCGGTGCACTTGCCGTTGGAAATTTGTTGAGAGACAGATTTTTGTGCATCAAGTTTATGGCGCTGTTGCCGGGGATTGTTTTTGTATTGACAATTATTAAATTGGAGGATAACTAGATTGAGCAATTTTTCTTTTCTTTTGTTCTTTACAGTTATTTCTTTTTGCACTTTCAGTTACTTTTCTTTGTTCTTTTACTTTCCAGCTCAACTAATTCACTAACTCACTAACTGTTTGATTAATTGCTCTATTCACATTTTTCATTAACTGTGAATTCTCCACTTGCTGGTTGCCTGTGTTTGCTAAGTGCATGACAGGTAGAAGAGGAGCTTAAACCTCTTTTGATAGTGAACCTGAGAGGACCTTCCTTAGATTAAGGAGGGAAGCAAGAGGCAAGGGAGTAGTTGGAGAAGAAGAGTTGGAAGAAGATCTAAATCTTGCTATAGAGGAAGAGGTACATAACTATGCTGGAGAAGGTGTAGCTAATCATGCTCCACAAGAAAGAAGAGTGCTAGGGTCCTACATCAATCCCAATCCTGAAAATTGTGAGAGCAGCATTCTCAAACCAACAATTCATGCCAACAACTTCGAATTGAAGCCACAACTCATTACTCTCGTCTAAAACAATTGTTCTTTCAGAGAAAGTGCCCAAGAGGACCCTAAGCAACACTTGACCACATTCCTAAGAATTTGTGATACTGTGAAGTCCAATGGTGTACATCCTGACAGCTATAGATTGCTCTTGTTCCCATTCTCTCTCAGGGACAAGGCATCTAAGTGGCTAGAGTCATTTCCTAAAGAAGGCCTCACAACTTGGGAAGATGTGGTAAACAAATTCTTGGCAAGGTTCTACCCTCCACAAACAGTCAATAGGATGAGAGCAGAGGTCCAGACATTCAGACAACAAGATGGGGAGACCTTGTATGAAGCATGGGAAAGGTATAAAGACTTGAAAAGGAAGTGTCCCCCGGATATATTTAACGAGTGAGAGCAACTGCATATCTTCTATGAAGGGCTGTCATATGAGTCGAAAAAGGCTCTAGATCATTCTTCTGGAGGCTCCCTCAACAAGAAGAAGACCATTGAAGAAGCTATTGATGTCATTGAGACAGTGGCCAATAATGAGTATTTCTATGCATCTGAAAGAAGCAACAATAGAGGGGTGATAGAGTTAAACAACATGGACGAAATTATGGCTCAGAACAAGATGATTGCTAAGCAACTAACTAATCTAACCAAGCAGATGGAGAAGAACCAAGTTACATCAATCAACACTCAATCATTAACATCCCAAGAGGAGTTCAATACAGAAGAAGGAGGAGATTGGGAGCAAGCTAATTACATTGGGAATTCATCAAGAAAACCTATAATCTTGGTTGGAAGAACCACCCAAACTTTGGGTGGGGAAATCAGCAAAACCAGAGCCAAGATCAAAGACCTCATAACTCCAATCACTACGACAACTCAACTTACCAACAACCCAGCCAAAGACCATTCCAAACCTCACAAAACACTTACTCCCAGCCTCTATATCAAGCATCAAATGGCCACTCTCAACAACCCAATTCCAATCTACCATCACCACATGATGATAGAATGTCCAGGATTGAGGCCACGCTTGTAGATCTTTGCACGGAATCCAAGGATATGAAGAATTTCAAGGAGGAAGTGATATCCAACATGCAGAACCAGGAGGCCGCCATCAGGAAGCTTGAGACACAAGTAGACTACTTATCAAAGCAAATTTCAACCCCCAATCCTCACAGGGGTACCATGGCAAACCAAAAGGAGGAGTGCAAGGAAATTACACTCCAAAGTGGAATGGAATTGAAAGACACCTCAAAGAAAACTCAAGAGAAGAACGCGGCAGGAGATCTAAGTGACAAAGAAGAGGTACAGACACATGCTCCCAATCCACCAGAAGAAAAGGAAGTCTTAAGGCCATATGTCCCTAAAGCTCTTTACCCTTAGTGATTAATGAAGAGTTCAAAAGACAACTAATTTTTCCAGGTTCTTGGAAATTTTCAAGAGACTTCAGATTAACATTCCCTTTCCTGAAGCATTAGAGCAAATGCCACTCTATGCTAAGTTTCTGAAAGAATTAATGACCAAGAAGAGAAGTTGGAGGAATGATGAAACTGTGGTGTTAACTGAGAAATGTAGTGCCATCATTCAGCACAAACTGCCTCAAAAATTAAAGGACCCAGGAAGCTTCCAAATTCCTTGCATCATAGGGGAAATCACAGTTGAAAAAGCCTTATGTGATTTGGGAGCTAGTGCAAATTTGATGTCCTTAGCAGTGCTGAAAAGAATGAAGATTGAGGAAGCCAAACCAACAAGAATGGCTCTCTAACTAGCAGACCGATTATTCAAATTCCCTTATGGAATAGTAAGAGTTCTTTTATGCTTAATTAGAGTGATTTATTCAACTCTTCACCTACTTATTCACATTAATTGCATGGTTTTACTTTCCTTCCTTATTATGTCATATTGTGAAAAACATGTTTCCTAAGCTTTAAAAAAGTTAATTATTTTAATTACCTTTATTTCCATTCGATGCCGTAATTAGTGTATTGAGTAGCTTCAGGTTTTCCTAAGGCTGAATGACTTAAAGGATGAAAAAAGGAAACATACAAAATGGAAGGAGAAGGCAAAACGGAGCTTTAAGGAAACTGGTATCCACGCGATCGCATGGACGACGCGATAGCGTGCCAGAAGCAAAGAAGCAGCGACGCGGCCGCATGACTGACGCGACCGCGCGCCTTGAGTAGAACACCCACGACGCGGACGCGTGACTGACGCGACCGCGTGGAAAGAAAAAGCTCCAGATGACGCGACCGCGTGACTCACGCGGATGCGTGACAGAGGCCACGTATCAGAATTTACAGAATACGCCCCCAGCAATTTTTGAAGCCCTTTTTGGCCCAGATCCAAGTACAGAGAGCATAGATTAGAGGTTATAAAGTGGAGGAATGCATCCATTCAAAGGGAGCTCGCCAATTTCTAGTTTTCATGATTTAGATTTAGTTTAGAGAGAGATTCTCTCTCTCTCTCTTAGGAATTATGACTTCTTCTTGTTTTGGGAGTAACACTGGATCCAGGTTTTAATGTTCTTTTATTTCAATTTTACTTTTATTTATTTGATTCCAATATTTGAATTGATTATTATAATTTAAATTATGAATTATTCCATGTTACAGATTTCTATTTGAATTAATGATATTTAAGGTATTTTCAGTTTATGATTGTTCTCTTTGATTTAAGTTGCCATTGCTTCCCATCTAAGGACACTTTTATTATTCCAGCAATTTACTTTTTCCCCTTTTGGTCTTGGTTAAGAAATCAGTGACTCAACATTATCGAACTCAGCATAATTGATAATCGTTATCTTGCTAATTGATCTAAACTTCAATAATCCCAACTTTTTCCTAGAAAATAAATAGGATTCGAAGGTCAAACTAATTAGTCCCTTGACTTACCTTTGCTTCATAGGTTAACTAAGTGGAATTAAGATACAACTTTCATTATTGTTGAGAGGATAACTAAGTTGGACTTCTAATTTCCCTTATCTTGCCAAAAGTTGTTTTATAGTTATTATTTATTTTTAATTGCCATTTAATTCACTCGTTATTTAAATTACTTGCTTCTCACCTTCTAAACCCCGATTACAACCTTTATAACCGATAATAAGAACATACTTCCTCGCAGTTCCTTGAGAAGACGACCCGAGGTTTGAATACTCGGTTAACAATTTAAGGGGTTTGTTACTTGTGACACCCAAAACGTTTGTACGAAAGGGATTTTGTCAGTTTAGAGACTATATCTACAACGCGACTGTTTTTATGACATTCTTTACTGGCAGAAATCACGATGGTCAAAATGGCGCCGTTGCCGGGGAGCTGCTAACGTGTGCCTTATTATTGGTTATTGTAAATATTTTTCTTTTGCTTGTTTATTTATTTTTGTTTTTCCTTTTTATCTTTATTTGCTACTATGAACTCTCACCCCTCTCGCTTTGAGTTTGGTTCTAATATTGTTAAAGGAAATAGAAGTTACAGCAGGAATGTGCATCAAGGTCAGACCAATCAAGGATGGATGGAACCAAGAGGATATAATCAACCCTTTTGGCAGCAACACCCTCCGAGATATCCTGGACAAAGACCATTCTACCGTGCATACCCAGCTGAAAGACATGGTGGACAACCTTGTAACTACCAACAAGCCCAACCCGTGCATATGAACCATCCTTTCAACATAACCTCGAACCACCACACTCACAAGCTTCTCTTTACCATTCGCCATCATATGATCCTTCCTTACCCAATACCAATCCAATCGTTCCCAATCATCACCACTTTCCTTTGTATCATGTCCAAGTCCGGCAAACCGCGAAGCAGAGGATCGCCTAAAAGAAACAGTAATTAAATTTCAAACAACCATTCAACAACTGGAGCAAGCACAAATTCAATGGGCCACTAGGCGCTCAAATATACAAGGATCAACCACAGCTCCATGTGGACAGCCCGATGAAGAGCGTAGCATGAAAGAAATACTAGAGACTCCAGTGGACAAGACAGAGAATGAATTCGTACTAGAACAAGTGTAAGAAGCTGTCATTGTTCAAGAAGAAGAGTTGGTTGAAGATCTAGGAGATGCTGAACTTCCTTGGGAATCCAGAATTGAGAAAAACTCCGTCCAAGATGCTACAGTTGATGCTAAGGAGGATACCATACAATCTCCAAGGCAAGTCGTTTACGAAGAATCAGACGGAATAATCCAAGAAGCAAATTTCCTTGATGATGATAGTCACAAGTCTAGTCTCCTAGTGATAAACTTGCGTCCGCAAGTGAATTCTTTGAGATCGAAGAATTTTCTCCAAGTGAATATAAAGATGATGCGGAGGTAGATTTCTCTCAACCTCCAATCTATGACTCAAGTGATGAGGAAGACATAGAAGACTTTGACCAGGATACAGATACAATTGAAGATCTTTGCAAGGAAGTGGAAGAATTCACAGAAGAGCACAAGGAAACGGAACTTGCAGAACCACCAAAAACACCTATCCCAAGGCCATTACCACCTAATACAAGCTTCAAGTGGGTACAATCCTTAACTTATAATTTTACTTATTCACTTGAATATGGTTTGCTTGAAACAGATGGCCAACTTAGAGCTCTCTGCGGCTTTAAGAGTAAGAGGGAATTGGCTCGTACTCAGAATTGGTGCACCAGGTTCAATAAGGTTCCACGCTTCACCTCGAAGTACACGAATTAGTATCATGCTCAATTGCATGGGTCACGGAGAACATTTGGTCACCACGGTGAGATTCTACTTTTTAACCCGCCCGAATGGAAACTTACAAATCAAAACGGAGGTGGATCTAAAAACACAACTTGGGATCATGGATTATATTCTGACATTCGTCATCCCGGGAGGCTGAATATCTGTCTTCGTGGTAATTTTATTTTATGTTTAAGCTTTTTACTTTTTATTTTCGAAAAAATTTTCAGAAATACAAAAAAAAAAATTTATACTTTGTTCCTCAGAGTTTTTAAGAATGAATTCTAGAGTTTCACGATGATTTGTTGAAGTCTGTCTGGCTGTGAAGCCATGTCTAATCTTTTGGACAGAGGTTACAACTTATCATCACAAGAGCTTGTTGATTTCTATCAATTTTGCTATTGAGAGTAATGATCTGCTGAAGCTTGGCTGGCCATTGGCCATGTCTAGTGTTTTGGACCGAAGCTTTCATTGAAGGCTTGGCTAGCTAGTAAGCCATGTCTAATTCCTGGACCGGAGTTTTAGACTAACATTGCAATGATTCCTGGAATTCTCATTAAAAATTTTGAATCTCTTTATATTCTTTTTCATATAATTTTCAAAAAATCACAAAAAAATTTTATAAAATCATAAAAATCAAAAATATTTTATTTCTTGTTTGAGTCTAGTGTCAATTTTTAAGTTTGGTGTCAATTGCATGTCTTTATTCTTCTTGCATTTTTTGAATATATGCAATATGTTCTTCATTGATCTTCAAGTTATTCTTGATGAGTCCATTGTTCTTAACTTTAATCTCTCTTATTTTGTGTCTTTTGTTGTTTCTTACATGCATTTTTTAAATTGTTATAGTCCTTAGTATACAATCTTCTGAGTTTAGTGATTTGCATGCATTGTTTATTTGATCTTAGTTGCATTTTTTATTGTTTCTCATCATTAAAAATTCAAAAAAATTTTTTAAATTGTGTCTTTTCAAGTCAATCATACAGAGAATTGAAGATTCAGAACATTTAGCAGAGGAATTACAAAGAAAACTGGCATTTAAACGCCAGCCAGGGTAACTGGCTGGGCATTAAACGCCCAAAAAGGTAGCATTTTGGGCGTTAAATGCCAGAATGGATGCCATTCTGGGCGTTTAACGCCAGGAGGACACTAGAGGGAAGATTTTGTTTTTAATTCAAATCTTTTTCAAATTTTCATAATTTTTCAAAATCAAATTTTTTTCAAATCATATCTTTTCAATCATATCTTTTCAAAATCAATTTCTTTTCAATTTTTTTGTTTATTACTATTTTTGAAAATCCTTGCTACAATTAGTAATTTTCAAGTTATTACTTGCCTATTAAAAAAGGATCAAAAGTTTTAATTCTAGAATCATATCTTCTAATTTCTTGTTAGTCAAGTAATCAACTTTAATTTTAAAACTTTTTTTTTATAATTTAATTTTCAATCATATCTTCTCAATCATATCTTCTCAATCATGTCTTTTCAATCACATCTTTTTCAAAATTAATTTATCTTTTTGATTTCTAATTCCAAAATCTTTTTCAAAAATCACTTAATTTCTTTCCCAATCTTAGTTTTTGAAAATCATTTACCAAATTTTCAAAAATTCTCTTAATTATTTCAAAATATTTTCACTTTAATTTTGAATATTCTTCTCCTCTTCTCACATCCTTCTATTTATGGACTAACACTCCTCCTCAATGTACAATTCGAACTCTATCCCTCTTGATAAGTTCAAATTCTCTCTTTTCATATGAGCAGGAGCAAGGACAAAGACATTCTTGTTGAGGCTGATATTGAACCTGAAAGGACCTTGAAGAGAAAACTAAGAGAAGCTAAAGTATAACTCTCTGTAGAGGACCTAACAAAGCTTTTCAAACAAGAAGAAGCCATGGCAGCCGAAAACAACAACAATGCCAACAATGCAAGGAAGGTGCTTGGTGACTTTACTGCACTTACTCCTGACTTCTATGGGAGAAGCATCTCAATCCCTGCCATTGGAGCAAACAACTTTGAGCTTAAGCCTCAATTAGTTTCTCTAATGCAGCAGAATTGCAAGTTTCATGGACTTCCATTGGAAGATCCTCATCAGTTCTTAGCTGAATTCTTGCAAATCTGTGACACTGTCAAGACCAATAGGGTTGATCCCGACGTCTACAAGCTTATGCTCTTTCTCTTTGCTGTAAGAGACAGAGCTAGAACATGGTTAGATTCACAACCTAAAGAAAGCATAAACTCTTGGGAAAAGCTAGTCAATGCCTTCTTGGCAAAGTTCTTTCCACCTCAAAAATTGAGCAAGCTTAGAATGAAAGTCCAAACCTTCAGACAGAAGGAAGGTAAATCCCTCTATGAAGCTTGGGAAAGATATAAGCAATTGATCAGAAGGTGTCCTTCTGACATGCTTTCAGAATGGAGCATCATAGGTATCTTCTATGATGGTCTGTTTGAACTGTCCAAGATATCATTGGACTCTTCATCTGAAGAAGACGCCTGCAGAAGCTCAGGAACTCATTAAAATGGTTACAAATAACCAATTCATGTATACTTCTGAAAGGAATCCTGTGAATAATGGGACAAGTCAGAAGAAAGGAGTTCTTGAAGTTGATACTCTGAATGTCATATTGGCTCAGAATAAAATATTGACTCAACAAGTCAATATGAATTCTCAGAGTCTGTCTGGAATGCAAGCAGCAACAGGCAGTACCAAAGAAGCTTCATCTGAAGAAGAAGCTTATGATCCTGAGAACCCAGCAATGGAAGAGGTGAATTACATGGGAGAATCCTATGGAAACACCTATAATCCTTCATGGAGAAATCATCCAAACCTCTCATGGAAGGATCAACATAGGCCTCAACAAGGCTTTAACAACAATAATGGTGGAAGAAATAGGTTTAGCAGTAGCAAGCCTTTTCCATCATCTTCTCAGCAACAGACACAGAATTCTAAGCAGAACCACTCTGACTTAGCAACCATAGTCTCTGATCTAATTAACACCACTCAAAGTTTCATGACTGAAATAAGATCCTCCATTAGAAATTTGGAGGCACAAGCGGGTCAGCTGAGCAAGAAAGTTACTGAACTCTCTCCTAGTACTCTCCCAAGAAATACAGAAGAGAATCCAAAAAGAGAGTGCAAGGCTATCAACATGACCCACACGGCCGAACTTGGAGAGGAGGAAGAGGCAATGATCTCCACTGAGGAAGACCTCAATGGACGTCCACTGGTCTCCAAGGAGTTCCCTAATGAGGAACCATGGGAATCTGAGGCTCACACTGAGACCATAGAGATTCTATTGAACCTACTTCTGCCATTCATGAGCTCTGATGAGTATTCTTCCTCTGAAGAAGATGGAGATGTTACTGAAGAGCAAGTTGCTAAGTACCATGGAGCAATCATGAAGCTAAATGCCAAGCTATTTGGTAATGAGACTTGGGAGGATGAACCCCCCTTGCTCACCAAAGAACTCGATGACTTGACTAGGCAGAAATTACTTCTAAAGAGACAGGATCCTAGAAAGTTCTCAATACCTTGCACCATAGGCACCATGACCTTTGAAAAGGCTTTGTGTGACCTAGGGTCAAGCATAAACCTCATGCCTCTCTCTATAATGGAGAAGCTAGGGATCCTTGAGGTACAAGCTGCAAGAATCTCACTAGAGATGGCAGACAATTCAAGGAAACAGGCTTATGGACTTGTAGAGGATGTCTTGGTAAAGGTTGAAGACCACTACATCCCTGCTGATTTCATAGTCCTAGACATTGGGAAGTGTATGGATGAATCCATCATTCTTGGCAGACCCTTCCTAGCCACAGTAAAAGCTGTGATTAATGTTGACAGAGGAGAATTGGTCCTTCAAGTGAATGAGGACTCCCTTGTGTTTAAAGCTCAAGGATCTCCCTCTGTAACCATGGAGAGGAAGCATGAAAAGCTTCTCTCAATGCAGAGTCAAACAAAATCCCCACATTCAAACTCTAAGTTTGGTGTTGGGAGGCCACAACCAAACTCTAAGTTTGGTGTTGAGAGGCCATCATCATGCTCTGAGTACTTGTGAGGCTTCATGAGAGCCCACTGTCAAGCTACTGACATTAAAGAAGCGCTTGTTGGGAGGCAATCCAATTTTACTTATCTATGTTAAATTTCTATTTCCCATTGTTATTTTATGTTTTCTGTAGGTTGATGATCATGTGAAGTCACAAAAACAATTGAAAAAGCAAAAACAAACTGAAAAATAGAAAGCAAAACAGCACACCCTGGAGAAGAAGCTTACTGGTGTTTAACGCCAGAAATGGGCACCAGACTGGCGTTTAACGCCAGAAAAGGGCAAGAAGCTAGCGTTAAACGCCAGAAATGGGTAGCAACCTGGCGTTTAATGCCAGGATTGGCAGCAAAGGGCGTTTTGCAAGCCTAATTGGTGCAGGGATGAGAAATCCTTGACACCTCAAGATCTGCGGACCCCACAGGATCCTCACCAACCTTAATTCACTCTCTCTCTTCTTCACACCTTTTCATAATACTCTTCTCCAAATACCCTTCACCAATCACCTCAATACCTCTTCCCCAAAAACCCCTCACCTATCAAATCCTACCCTCTTCTCTATAAACTCTTCACCAATCCACATCCATCCATCATAAAACCCCACCTACCTCACCATTCAAATTCAAACCACTTCCCCCCCCCCGAAACCCACCCATACATGGCCGAACCTTACCCTCTCCCCTCTCCTATATAAACCACTCTTCACCCCTTCATTTTCACACATCCTAAACACTACTTCTCCCCCTTGGCTGAAACACTAACCCCCCTCAATCTCCTCTATTTCTTCTTCCTCTACTCTCTTCTTTCTTCTTTTGCTCGAGGACGAGCAAACCTTCTAAGTTTTGTGTGGTAAAAGCGTTGCTTTTTGTTTTTCCATAACCATTTATGGCACCTAAGGCCGGAGAAACCTCTAGAAAGAGGAAAGGGAAGGCAAAAGCTTCCACCTCCGAGTCATAGAAGATGGAGAGATTCATCTCAAAGGTCCATCAAGACCACTTCTATGAAGTTGTGGCCAAGAAGAAAGTGATCCCCGAGGTCCCTTTCAAGCTCAAAAAGGGTGAATATCCGGAGATCTGACATGAGATTCGAAGAAGAGGTTGGGAAGTTCTCACCAGCCCCATTCAACAAGTCAGAATCTTAATGGTTCAAGAGTTCTATACCAATGCATGGATCACCAAGAACCATGATCAAAGTGTGAACTCGGACCCTAAGAATTGGCTTACAATGGTTCGGGAGAAATACTTAGATTTCAGTCCAAAAAATGTAAGGTTAGCATTCAACTTGCCAACGATGCAAAGAGATGCACATCCCTACACTAGAAGGGTCAACTTTAATCAAAGGTTGGACCAAGTCCTCATAGACATTTGTGAAGAGGGCACTCAATGGAAGAGAGATTCAAGAGGGAAGCCAGTTCAACTAAGAAGGCATGACCTCAAGCCTGTGGCTAGGGGATGGTTGGAGTTCATCCAATGCTCAATCATTCCCACTAGCAACCGGTCTGAAGTTACTATAGACCGGGCTATCATGATCCATAGCATCATGATTGGAGAGGAAGTAGAAGTTCATGAGGTTATATCCCTAGAACTCTACAAGGTGGCAGACAAGTCCTCTACTTTGTCAAGGTTAGCCTTCCCTCATCTTATTTGTCACCTTTGCAATTCAGCTGGAATTGACATAGAGGAAGACATCCTCATTGATAAGGACAAGCCCATCACTAAGAAAAGGATGGAGCAAACAAGAGATCCCACTCATGGACAAGAGCATGAGGAAATTCCTCATCATGAAATCTCTGAGATGCCTCAATGGATGCATTTTCCTCCACAAAATTATTGGGAGCAAATCAACACCTCCCTAGGAGAATTAAGTTCCAATATGGGACACTTAAGGGTGGAGCACCAAGAGCATTCCATCCTCCTTCATGAAATTAGAGAATATCAAAGAATCATGAGAGAGGAGCAACAAAGTCAAGAAAGAGATATTGAGGAGCTCAAGCACTCCATAAGATCTTCAAGAGGAAGAACAAGCCGCCATCACTAAGGTGGACCCGTTCTTTAATTTCCTTGTACTTTATTTTCTGTTTTTCGAAATTTTATGCTTTATATTTATCTATGTTTGTGTGTTTATTACATGATCATTAGTGTCTAAGTGTCTATGCCTTGAAGCTATGCATATGAATCCATCACCTTTCTTAAAATCCTGGCCTAAGCGGCTAAACCAAGCTGTCCCTAACCATATACTTGTGGCGTGAAGGTGTCAAGTGAAAACTTGACACTGAGCGGTTAAAGTCGTGGTCCAAAAGCAAAAAGAGTGTGCTTAAGAGCTTTGGACACCTCTAATTGGGGACTCTAGCAAAGCTGAGTCACAATCTGAAAAGATTCACCCAGTTATATGTCTGTGGCATTTATGTATCCGGTGGTAATACTGGAAAACAAAATGCTTTGGTTCACGGCCAAGACTCATAAAGTAGCTGTGTTCAAGAATCAACATACTGTACTAGGAGAATCAATAACACCATCTGAATTCTGAGTTCCTATAGATGCCAATCATTTTGAACTTCAAAAGGATAAAGCGAGATGCC
Organism: Arachis hypogaea; assembly: GCF_003086295.3. Taxonomy (NCBI): domain Eukaryota; kingdom Viridiplantae; phylum Streptophyta; class Magnoliopsida; order Fabales; family Fabaceae; genus Arachis; species Arachis hypogaea. The sequence goes on along the minus strand of NC_092049.1, from coordinate 63,712,967 downwards.
AAAACTGTTTAGAAGCAAAAAGCTAATAGCCCTGCTCATCTAATTAAGATTGATTTTCATAGATGTTTTAGAAATTCATTGTATATTCTATTCTTTTTATCCTATTTGATTTTCAGTTGCTTGGGGACAAGCAACAATTTAAGTTTGGTGTTGTGATGAGCGGATAATTTATACACTTTTTGGCATTGTTTTTAGTATATTTTTAGTATATTTTAGTTAGTTTTTATTATATTTTTATTAGTTTTTAAATAAAAATCACATTTCTGGACTTTACTATGAGTTTGTGTGTTTTTCTGTGATTTAAGGTATTTTCTGGCTGAAATTGAGGGACCTGAGCAAAAATCTGATTTAGATGCTGAAAAGGACTGCAGATGTTGTTGGATTCTGACCTCGCTGCACTCGAAATGGATTTTCTGGAGCTATAGAAACCCAATTGTCGCGCTCTTAATTGCGTTGGAAAGTAGAAATCTTTGGCTTTCCAGCAATATATAATAGTCTATACCTTGCTAGGGATTTGATGGCCCAAACCGGCGTTCCAATTCAACATAGAAATTCTGGCGTCAAAACGCCAGAAATGGCATAAAAGCTGGAGTTAAACGCCCAAACTAGCACAAAAGCTGGCGTTTAACTCCAAGAAAAGTCTCTACACATGAAAGCTTCAATGCTCAGCCCAAGTACACACCAAGTGGGCCCGGAAGAAGATTTCTGCATTAATTACTTATTTCTGTAACCCTAGGCTACTACTTTTCTATAAATAGGACCTTTTGCTATTGTATTTTCATACTTTCATATACTTTCATAGACTTTGATAGACCTTTTCACATTTGGGGGCTGGCCTCACGGCCATGCCTGAACCTTGTTCATATGTATTTTCAACGGTGTAGTTTCTACACATCATAGATTAAGGTGTGGAGCTCTGCTGTTCTTCATGAATTAATGCAAAGTACTACTGTCTTTCTATTCAATTCACACCTATTTCTGTTCTAAGATATCCATTCGCTCTTCAACATGATGAATGTGATGATCCGTGACACTCATCATTATTCTCACCTATGAACGCGTGCCTGACAACCACTTCCGTTCTACATGCAATCAAGCTTGAATGTGTATCTCTTGGGTTTCTAATCTAAGATTAGAACCTTCGTGGTATAGGCTAGAATTATTGGCGGCCATTCCTAAGGTACGGAAAGTCTAAACCTTGTCTGTGGTATTCCGAGTAGGATCTGGAAAGGGATGACTATGACGAGCTTCAAACTCGCGAGTGTTGGGCGTGTGACAAACGCAAAAGGATCAATGGATCCTATTCTAACATGATCGAGAACCGACAAATGATTAGCCGTGCGGTGACAGTGCATTTGGAACATTTTCACTGAGAGGATGGGAAGTAGCCATTGACAATGGTGATGCCCAACATAAATCTTGCCATGGAAGGGAGTATGAATGATTGGAAGAAGGCAATAGGAAAGCAGAGGTTCAGAAGGAACAAAGCATCTTCATGCGCTTATCTGAAATTCCTACCAATGAATTACATAAGTATCTCTATCTTTATTTTATGTTTTATTCATACTTTAATTATCAATTCTCCATAACCATTTGAATCTGCCTGACTGAGATTTACAAGATGACCATAGCTTGCTTCAAGCCGACAGTCTCCGTGGGATCGACCCTTACTCACGTAAGGTTTATTACTTGGACGACCCAGTGCACTTGCTGGTTAGTTGTGCGGAGTTGTGATAAAGAGTTGAGATTATAATTGTGCGTACCAAGTTGTTGGCACCATTAATGATCACAATTTCGTGCACCAATTACCTCCACCGAGTAATGTCAAGGAAATTAGGAGTTTCCTAGGACATGCTAGATTTTACAGAAGGTTTATCAGAGACTTTTCAAAAATAGCCAAGCCCTTGAGTAACTTGTCTCTGATACACCTTTTGTCTTTGATCAAGATTGCATATTGGCTTTTGAAACTTTAAAGAAAAAGCTTTCCTCAGCACCAATCATTGCCCCACCTAACTGGGATTTACCCTTTGAACTGATGTGTGATGCATCAGATGTTGCTTTTGGGGCAGTGTTAGGACAGAGGAAAGGGAATGTAGTGCATGTCATATACTATGCCAGCAAAGTACTAAATGAAAGCCAAAGGAACTATACAACTCCTAAAAAGGAATTACTAGCAATAGTATTTGCATTTGATAAGTTTACATCATATCTCATTAGATCTAAAGTGATTGTCTTTACTGATCATGCAGCATTGAAATATCTACTTGCCAAGCAAGAATCAAAACTAAGGTTGATAAGGTGGATCTTATTGCTGCAGGAGTTTAACATAGAGATTAAAGACAAGAAAGGAGTGAAAAATAAGATGGCAGATCACTTGTCAAGGATTCCCTATGAAGAAGAAAGCACACACAGCCTGAATATAAGTGAATGTTTCCCTGATGAGCAACTGATGTTGGTTCACAAGGCATCATGGTTTGCAGACATTGTAAATTTTAAAGCCACTGGGGAGGTGCCTTCAGAATTCAACAAACATCAGAGGAGGAAGCTTGTTAATGATGCAAAGTACTTCATTTGGGATGAACCATATCTTTTCAAGAAATGTTCAAATGGAATACTTAGAAGGTGCATTTCAGAGGAAGAAGGAAGGGAATTCCTATGAAATTGTCATGGTTCATGCTGTGGGGGACATTTTGGAGGAGAAAAGACTGCAGCCAAAGTACTACAATATAGATTCTTTTGGCCCACCATTTTCAAGGATGAAAAAGAATTGGTGCAACACTGCAATGAATGCGAAAGAGCAGGAAATTTACCCAAAAGAAAAGAAATGCCACAACACTTCATCCTAGAACTTGAATTATTTGATGTATGGGGAACTGATTTCATGGGACTATTCCCAAGCTCATACTCAAATAAATATATTTTGGTGGCAGTGGATTATGTATCAAAATGGGTAGAAGTCATTGCAACTCCAATAAATGATAATAAGGTGGTGATGAATTTTCTCAGAAAGAACATTTTCAGCAGATTTTGGGTGCCTAGAGCTCTTATCAGTGATGGAGGAAGCCATTTTTTCAATAGACCACCAGAAAGTCTCCTCCTGAGATATGGAGTAAAGCACAAAGTTGCCACACCCTACCATCACCAAACAAGGGGGCCGACAGAGATATCCAACAAAGAACTAAAAAGAATCTTAGAAAAAACTATGGGAGCTTCAAGAAAAGATTGGTCCAAGAAGTTGGACGATGCTCTTTGGGCCTACAGGATTGCCTTCAAAACACCAATTGGGATGTCCTTATATCAATTGCTGTATGGGAAGGCTTGTCATCTACCATTGGAGCTTGAACACAAAGCATTCTGGACTCTCAATGTAAGAACCGCAACTAATCAACCGGTTAATTAAGTGATTATAACGCCCAAATTAGACTCCGAAAAGTTAGAGAGAGAAATAGAGGATTTAAAGTTTTTATGGACTCAGTAGGTCTTTCTGAGTCAGAAATGTTTTCTGCGAAAATCGTGAAAAACTGCAACAATAGTTAAATTGGTTAAACCGGTTCAAGTCTGCCCGGTACCTATGAGAAAAAGTGAAAACCTGTAAAAAACCTTAGAAAAATATTAGAAGTTAAAAACCGGGCATTAATTTTAAGGGTTTGGCCTGAAGTTGGGCCAAACGGGCTAAAAACGCTAACAGGTTGGACTGGGCCCAAGCCCAATATATATAAGGTTGATTTAATGAACCAATCAACACAAACACACACACACACACCCAGCTGAAAGAGAAGGAGAAGAAGAGAACCGTTGAGCACTATTCATCATCTTCTTTCCAAGCTCATATCTTGAGCTATAGAGCTCCGATCGCCGCATCGTTTGTAGCTACGCGTTTCTTGTGAAGAGCTCTACAAAACCCATATAAGAAACTGGTAAGTAAAGCTCAAAATCCCCTCAGTTCTTCTCTTTCAAATTTTAGGTATTTAGGGCTTTTGGTTAAGTGAGTTTTTGTGATTTACTTGTTTAGGTTCACTTTAATCCTTGCTTAGCATTGGGTTTTGGCTTCCAAAGCTATTGGGAAAGGTAAAAGCTCTTGATCCTTTGTGAGATTATGTTTATGTTGAACCCTAGGTTGATTTGTGGTGATTTATATGTATATAGCTTGATTATTGTGAGTTTGGGAGCTATTGGAATATATTGGTGCTTGTTGAAGTAGAATTGAAAGCTTGGTTTGGAGTTGAGAGCTTGCTTATGCTCATTTTGGGTTTTGGTGCATATAGGGAATTGGCCAAGGTATGGTTTCAGTTTCCTCTATGTAGTATATAATACTCATGGACACTTAGGCTAGTGACCCATAGGATAGGATTGAAATAAAATGATTGTTGATATGTTGAATGTTGATTGATGTATGATGGTTTATGATGAGTTGATGAATGTTGGGTTCAATTATGATGAGTGACAATGATATGATGATCATGAATGATTGTATGGATTGGAAGTTGGTTTATGATGATAGATGTAATGTTGAGGTTAATGAAATGGTAAAAGTGAAATGTAAATGGAAATGTGGTAGTATTGGTGTATTATGACACAAAGGGTTAATTTTGATGAAAAATGGAGTTTTGAATGATTTGGTATGGTTTGGATGTGTATGGTAAGAAATTGTGGAAATTGTGAAGTTTGGTAAAAGTGGGTTTTTGGTGAACTTTGTCTGATCATAAGTTTTGCCTCGGTTTTCAAAATCGGTTGAAATTGGTTTAGAAATAAAGCCTATTGAAAATTCTTCGAAACGATATAAAGTTTGAAAGATTTGGAATTTTGTAGAGGAAGTTATGATCATTTAAAGTTGGTGTTGAAAATTTGAAATTTTGCTAATTTGCAGAATTTTGAGATTTCTGGTATGTGCGCACGCACAGCCTTGTGCGCACGCACAACCCTGCAAAATTTTATACCTATGCGCACGCACAGGCAGAGAAAGTGCTTACTGGTTGTAGTGCTAGCACAATTGGTGCGCGTACACACCAATCAGAAATTACAACCTGTGCGTATGCACAGCCCTGTGCACTCGCACACATTGGGAAGGCTAGTCTGCTGGAGGCACTGGCACAGCTCGTGCGAGCGAACAGACATTGAAAGTTTTGAGACCTGTGCGTACGCACACTTTTAAAATCTCCCTGGGCGTTGATGACAAGTCATCTTATGCTAGTTTCACAAGCATTTTTCATTTGTGCGTACGCACACTTTTAAAATCTTCCTGGGCGTTGATGACAAGTCATCTTATGCTAGTTTCACAAGTATTTTTCATTTGTGTCATTAGGTTTACGCACTTTCTTGCACAATAAGTAAGTAGTTGAAGTGGAATTTTATGATTATTGTGATTTAATCAAACATCAATAATTTTATACAAAATCATGAGATTTATGCAAGAATTAAATGATTATTATGAATGATGCAAGTTCTTGTGATTTTGTTGAGACTTTGATTTTGTTTTGATTGGATTCAGGTAAGAAAATGAAGAGAAAGTGATGCAATATAGAGGAACGCTGCGTTCAAATAAAGAGCGCTACGCTCAGCAGCGACGCGCCCGCGCACAGGTCGCTTACGCATCATGGAAGCAAGTTCAAAGATCCACGCGTACGCGTGCATGACGCGTACGCGTGGGTATGTCTGGCGCTTGTTTTCAAAAGAGTGCGACACGCTCACTAATCTAGCGTTTTCAGGCAACCTCAAATTTGGAGGCAAAGTTTTGCAATCGACGTGCACACGTGCTTGACGTGCACGCGTCGATGGGTCATCTGGAAGGAATCACGCGCACGCATAACTGGCGCTGAAGCATGGAATGAATATTTTGCTACCCATGCGCACGCGCAGAGGACACGCACGCGTGGGCAGCGCTCACTTAGTCAACGTAGTGCTCACTAAGTTAACGCTATCAGTGACGGGTACGCATACATGACAGCAAAAATTCAAAAAGGACGCGCACGCATCAGAGACGCGCACGTGTGGATGAATGAACGTTGCGCTCACTTAGAGAATGCAACGTTTCCCTGGGAGCAGCAACCAAATGCCATTCTGATCCACTTCTTCACAGGCCAAAAAGCCCACTCCAAGTACTCAATGCCACAATTGGAAAGTGTATAAATAGTTAGAAATTTGATTTCATTAGGGACCTCTCTTTTAGTTTTCATTTTTAGCATTTTAGAATTGGGATCAGATCTGAATTTTTCTTTCCGTTTTACTTTCTCCCTTCTGCAACTTTTACTCTTCTGTTTTGGGTCTTGAACTTGGATTGAAGAATTCTGTTGAATTTCTTCATCTGAGAGTCATCTTTTACTTTTCCTTTCATAATTCTTAGAGTTGAGTTCATAGAATTGAAGATCTGATCATAGTTCACTTCTTATTTTACTGTCTTCTGCAATTTCTTTTCTATTTGTTAAGAGAACAATTGAGTTCTAAATTTTCCTTCTGTTTTGTTATTCTATTGCAATTGTCAATTTCTATCTTAGAAATTTAAAGTGGACCTAAGTTTTCATTCTGTTTTGATTCTCCTGCATTTTTTTTACATGTCCGTTTTGGTACTTAGATCCTGAGTTGACTTTTGTCATCTGAAAGCTCTTTAGTTTACTGTAGTTTACAGTTTCCAGTTCTCTTTTGATTCCCATTACCCAAATTCCTTTATTCTTCATGCAATTTAAGTTCCCTTGCAATTTAGATTCAACAATTTAAATTTCTTGCACTTTAAGTTTCAGTCATTTACCTTTCTTGCAATTTAAGTTTCAGCTCTTTTAATTTCTTGCACCTTACGTTTCTGCAATTTATTTCTTCTCCAATTTAAGATTTGGCCAATTTCAATTCTGCACTTTAGTTTCCTTGTAATTTTACTTCTGTTAATCAACTTTCACTCAAATAATCAAATTTTCGCTTAACTAAATTCATCACTATACTAAAGTTGCTCAATCCATCAGTCCCTGTGGGATTGACCTCACTCTTGTGAGTTATTACTACTTGATGCGACCCGGTACACTTGCCGGTGAGTTTGTATGGAATCGTTTTTCCCTCATCAAGTTTTTGGCGCCGTTGCCGAGGATTGATTTAGATTGACAATGATTAAGTAGGTGATAATCTAGATTAAGCACTTTTCTTTTGTTTTCCTTTTTAGCATATTAACTATTTGACAGATTGTGTCACCTAACCCTCTAACCACATTCTAGCATTAGAATGTCCAGGTTTCATTTGGTTTGTTTGTGATTTTGCAAGTCATGGAGGCTGAGGTGCGTGAAGAGGGAATGAGCAACAATGCTCAACCTGCAAGAAGGGTGTTGGCCTCTTATACTATCCCCAATCCCAAACACTATGGGAGCAGCATCCTCACCCCAAATGTTCATGCAAATGACTTTGAGTTGAAGCTTCAACTAATCACTTTAGTGGAGAATAATTGTGCTTATGGAGGTGGCCCTCTTGAAGACCCTAACCAATATTTGTCTATTTTCTTGAGGATTTGTAAAACTGTCAAGACAAATGGGGTACATCCTGACATCTACAAATTACTTCTATTACCATTTTCTTTGAGGGGCAATGCTGCTCAATGGCTGAAAACCTTTCCCAAGGAGAGCATCAACAATTGGGATTATTTTGTGAGCAAAATTCCTAGCCAAGTTCTACCCACCTCAGAGGATCATCAAGCTGAAAACAGAGGTGCAAACCTTCATACAAAAGGAGGGAGAATCACTCTATGAGGCATGGGAAAGATATAAGGCCCTGATAAGGAAATGTCCACCAGAGATGTTCAGTGAGTGGGTGAAACTTCAAAACTTTTATGAAGGATTGACCTTGAAATCAAGAAAAGCATTAGATTACTCTTCTGGAGGTTCACTCCAAATTATGAAAACCGCCCAAGAAGCACAAGATCTCATTGATATGGTGGCCAACAATCAATATTTTTACTCATCTGAGAGGCACCATAACACAAATCTAAAGAGGAGAATGATGGAACTTGAAGGAGTAGATGCAATTCTGACTCAAAACAAGCAGATGCATCAACAACTTCAGCAACAAATGGAGATGATGACCAAGAGAATTGATGGACTACAACTTGCTGCAGTGAATACACAAAGCCAATCTCAAACCTCACATGGATGGAATCAATCTGAAGGAGGTCTTGGGACACTCGACTATGAGCAATAAGGCCCTGAACAGGTACAACACATGAATAACACCTCAAGTTTATTCCAACATGACTTCCATGGTGATGCACACAATCCATCCTGGAGAACACATTCTAACTTGAGGTGGGGTGAGCATCAGAATCAAGGATAAAGGGACTTCAACTCTAACAGCCTCAGCAACACAAACAACCAAAGCCATTCATCCAAAAATACTAACCAATTCAAAAACCCACAAAACACATATCACCAACCCCATAACAACTCACAAAACCACCAGAATAACTTTCTCACATCCACATTCTACCCACAAAATACCCTTGCAAACAGTTCAACCAACTTCCAGCAACAACCATCCCATTTTACACAGCCCCATCCATAATCTCAAAGGATCTCCAACTTAGAAATATTGATGGAAAAACTCATCAAAACTCAAGAGATGGCCAGACAAGATCAAAAAGCTTCAATCAAAAATTTTGAGAGACACATGGGACAAATGGCTAAACAAATTACTGAGATGGGTAAGAAGCAAGCAAAAGCCTTCCCTTGTGCTACTGAAGACCCAAGAGACGAAGGAAAAGCTACAAAATGGGAGGAGTGCAAAGCAATCATAGTGGAAAGTGAGAAGACTATGGACAAAGAAGCTATCATTCAGAGAGAACACCACATAGAAGTTCCACAAGAAGAGACAGAGAAAAGAAGTAAAGAGGATAAGAAGACCAAGAATGCACAAAGCTCAGAAGGAAACAAGAACATCATTGAACCATAGCTGTAAGAGAAGAAGGAAGGGTGAATCCATATGTCTCCAAAATTCCATACCATCAAAGGTTTAAGAAGGAAAACAAGGATAAGCAATAGTCAAAATTCCTGGACATATTCAAAACACTCAGCATCAATATTCCTTTCTTAGAAGCACTAGATACCATTATATGCCAAATTTATGAAAGAAGTGCTAACAAAGAAATGATCCTTGAAAGAAGGACAAATTGTTGAGAGGACAATGGAGTGTAGTGCTATTCTCCAAAGAGGTTTACCAGAGAATAAGAATGACCCTGGAAGGTTTTATATACCTTGTACCATAGGAAACATAACTATTGGGAAATCATTCTGTGACCTTGGTGCAAGCATAAACTTGATGCCTCTATCTCTTATGAGGAAACTTCAAATCCTTAAGCTGAAATCCACTCAAATAGCTCTCCAAATGGCTGACAAATCCATTAAGCAAGCACTGAAAGTTGTGGAGAATGTGCTGGTAAAAGTGGAAAAATTCTTTCTTCCTGCTGACTTTGTTATCTTAGATATGGAAGAGGACCCTAACACTCCCATCATCCTGGGAAGGCCTTTTCTAGCTATGGGCAGAGCATTGATAGATGTTGAAAAAGGATAATTGTTTCTAAGAGTGCATGATGAGCACCTAGCATTTCATGTCTTCAAGACCCTTCATGAGCCCACTCAAGAAGAAGGATGCAAGAAGGATAAGGCCAGAGATCATAGCTTAAAGGAGACATTTAAGGAGATTACTCCAAGGCTTCTAAACCCATACTTAAAAGAAGTAGAAATGGTGCAACAGACCAAAGAAGTCAAGGAGGAACTAGATCCAAAACCCCCAGCTGAGATCTCTAACAAGAAGCCCCCAGATAAAGAACCACCAAGGCATGAATCATCTTCTGAGAAAGAAAAGAAGAAGAGGCCAAGAGGATGGAGAAACAAAAAGATCCCCACTGAAGGCTTCTCACCAGGGGATAAAGTGATGTTAAACACCCAACCAATGAAGGTGTCTCCACAATTGTCTGAGTACTATACTGTGAACTGAATCTTTTCACTTGAACACCTAGAGATCATCAAAGAGGAGACCGGAAGGAAGTTCACAGTAAGAGGAGAAAAGCTAAGGCACTATGATTTTCAGCCTCCATGACCAAAGGACAAGATGTCAAGCTAATGACACTAAACGAGCGCTTATTGGGAGGCAACCCAACCAAAGGTAGTTTTCTTTTCCTTTACTGTTTCAATAAGAAAGTTTAGTAAATTTCTCTGTATTGCAAGGAGCTAAGTTTGGTTTTCACACCAAAGGAATTTAAGGGTGAATATGTGATTCTAAGTTTGGTGTTCCACCACAGATTTCATTAAGAACACATTGCACCCTCAGCATGACTAGTTGACAGCTGCAAACAATCAGGGAAACTACTCAACAGTTGTCTAGCTTCTATTCCCTAGTTGTTTTTCCAGTTCATAGTTTACTTTATTAATAAAAGTACTTGAGGTTTCATGCATGTATTAACTCTACTGCATATAGAAGTAGGCAAGGAACTAAGTTTGGTATCCCCACACCAACTTATGTTCAGAAAATCACAAGTATACATGCATGCTAACTATTTTTCAAGTGCTTGGGGAACAAGCAACTTCCAATAACACTGCAGGAACTCAATCAACCTCTTGGAAAATCTATGCATCATCCAGAGACACAAAGAAGGGTACAAAATCTATGGATGATATGGACGAAGGAGAAATCAGAAGACATCACTAAGAGGTTGTATTGTTACTTAATTCTCCCTGATTTAAAATGCTCTAGTTGGAAGTCTAAGTGTACCCTTGTTGATCAGTTTAACTTGTCTGCAATATGTTTGTTTACTGTCTTTTTATTTGTCAACTAAGTGTGCTAGTCTAAGTATTTGTTACATTTTTACCCTACTTGAATGTATACTTTCATGCTTGAATAAAAGAAAAATAACTATGAAATAGAGAAAGAGTAAAAGTCTGGTATGATATGAGACAGAATAAGATTATGTGGTGGTATGTGCTGGTTCTTTAGTTGATTTATAAATAAGGCTAAATGTTGGCATGCCTTTGTGATATGAACTTGAGTTGCATTTCATGAGACTTGACAAATGAAAAAGGTCCAAAATAAAAGAAAGAAAATTCAAGAGAAAGAAACAAAAAGAAATAAACAAGGCTGGGCACCAATGGCTGGAAATTTTGATAAATGCCTGTGATGTTCTTGTACAAAGATAAGCTTGGATAACTAGGTTCTAAGGGGTGCTTCATCACCCGGCAACTTGGGTTAACTAACCCAGGATTGCCAACCGAAAGTCCACCAGCAAGAGCTACTTTGAGACAAAGCATTTAGTAACCCAAAGAGGTGCTGGGCATCAATTTTCAAAGAAGAAAACAAAGCTAAATTCCTATGATGTGTGTATGCTAAGGAGAGGCTTGAGCAAGTAAGCCCATAGGGGTGTTTCAACACCTAACATCTTGAACCAACTGGGGCGAGAATGTTGGCTAAAAACTTACTCTAAAGAGCTGCCTTAACACATAGCATTTAACCTCAGCAAGCAATAAAGCTCAATCAAAAGAAAAACCAAAGAAAAAAGGACCAAGCAATAACAAGTCTCATTTTTTTTGTAATTCAAGTAAGGATCCAAAGGAGTGTTGATACCTTAACCACAGAACAAAAATCACTAAGGCACCATGCATGGAAACTCTATTAACCAGTATTGAATGTCCCCCAATAAAGGGCCTATAACTCCCTCTGTTTTCATACAATTTCCTTATGTTCTAGTGCTTGCTTGGGGACAAACAAGATTTAAGTGTGGTGTTGTGATGACAAGTCATCTTATGCCAGTTTCACAAGCATTTTTCATTTGTATCATTAGGTTTTATGCACTTTCTTGCACAAAAAGTAAGTGGTTGTAGTAGAATTTTATGATTATTGTGATTCAACCAAACATCAATTATTTTATACAAAATCATGACATTTATGCAAGAATTAAATGATTATTATGAATGATGCAAGTTCTTGTGATTTTGGTGAGACTTTGATTTTGTTTTGATTGGATTCAGGTAAGAAAATAAAGAGAAGGTGATGCAGTACAGAGTAACGCTGTGTTCAAATAAAGAGCGCTACACTCAGCAGCGACGCACCCGTGTGCAGGTCGCTTACGCATCATGGAAGCAAGTTCGAAGATCCACGCGTACGCGTGCATGACACGTATGCGTGGGTATGCTTGGCGCTCGTTTTCAAAAGAGAGTGCCACACTCACTAATCCAGCGTTTTCGGGCAACCTCAAATTTGGAGGCAAAGTTTTGCAATCAACGCGCACGCGTGCTTGACGCGCACGTGTGACTGGCGCTGAAGCATGGAATGAATATTTTGCTACCCACGCGCAAAGGACGCGCACGCGTGGACAACGCTCACTAAGTCAATGTAGCGCTCACTAAGTTAATGCTATCAGTGATGCGTACGCGTACATGACGCGTACGCGTCGATGAGCAAAAATGCAAAAAAGACGCGCACGCATGTATGAATGAATGCTGCGCTCACTTAGAGACCACAACATTTCCCTGGGAGCAGCAACCAAGTGCCATTCTGTTCCACTTCTTCACAAGCCAGAAAGCCCACTCCAAGTACTCGATGCCACAATTGGAAAGTGTATAAATAGCTAGGAATTTGATTTCATTAGGGAGCTCTCTTTTTAGTTTTCATTTTTAGCATTTTAGAATTAGGATCAGATCTGAATTTTCCTTTCCGTTTTGCTTTCTCTCTTCTGCAGCTTTTACTCTTCTATTTTGGGTCTTGAACTTGGATTGAAGAATTCTGCTGAATTTCTTCATTTGAGAGTCATCGTTTACTTTTCCTTTCATAATTCTTAGAGTTGAGTTCCTAGAATTGAAGATCTGATCATAGTTCACTTCTTATTTTACTGTCTTCTGCAATTTCTTTTCTGTTTGTTAAGAGAACGATTGAGATCTAAATTTTCCTTCTATTTTGTTATTCTATTGCAATTGTCAATTTCTATCTTAGAAATTTAAAGTGGACCTAAGTTTTCATTCTCTTTAGATTCTCCTGCATTTTTTTTCCATGTCCGTTTTGGTACTTAGATCCTGATTTGAGTTTTGTCATCTGAAAGCTCTTTAGTTTACTGCAATTTACAGTTTTCTGTTCTCTTTTGATTCTCATTACCCAAATCCCATTATTCTTCATACAATTTAAGTTCCCTTGCAATTTAGATTCAGTAATTTAAATTTCTTGCACTTTAAATTTCAGTCATTTACCTTTCTTGCAATTTAAGCTTTAGCTCTTTTAATTTCTTGCACCTTACGTTTCAACAATTTATTTCTTCTGCAATTTAAGATTTGGCCAATTTCAATTCCGCACTTTAGTTTCCTTGCAATTTTACTTCTGTTAATCACATTTCACTCAAAGCATCAAATATTCGCTTAACTAAATTCGTCACTATACTAAAGTTGCTCAATCCATCAATCCCTGTGGGATCGACCTCACTCTTGTGAGGTATTACTACTTGATGCGACCCGGTACACTTGCCGGTGAGTTTGTGTGGAATCATTTTTCCTCATCAGGCGTGTGCACGCACACTCCTGTGTGGCCGCACACGCCCTGTTTCTCAAATTTTCCTTTGTTTTCAACTATTCTACCTTCTCGACAAGGTTATAAGCTTCCATAACACCATTTTAGGACTCTTGGGCCTAGTTTTGACATTTAAAACATGGGAAAAAATCTAAGGGTTTTAATTGAATTTTATTTGGAAAAATTAGAAAAATGGAGAATTAGGTTTCGGGTGTACTGAAGATGGTTTGACGTTATATGAAGGATGATTGATATATGAGATGAGGAATGATGAACTGTTGATGATTGGAAACTGAAATGTGAATTGACAGTGGTTGAGATGAGTCGATGACTCTGAATGAGATGATGGATCTATGTATACTGAAAATATTTTTTGAAAACCACTGAGGTATTGATTTGTACTGAGCTTATAAGACGCTATGCGCCCGGCAGGGACAGTGGTCAATCCCGCTTGTCGAGGTAGCAGCGGCGGCGTAAGGATGGTGGTTAATCCCGCTTACGTTGAGATGTGAGGTTTGAGGCAAGCGTATCCCGCTCGCATCCCTTCGGATCAATAGAGCGTGCAGGCGTGAAACCTGGGACAGTGATCCGAGCACTATACCTCAGGGGTTCCCATTGATGATTCCGAAGGTCGACATCTCCATGGAGATGTGTCAGGTTGACAGTTGAACCGACAATGTGATATCACAGCCATTAGGACAGGCATTCATCATATGCATTTTCTATCTGCTTGTATGCTTTGACTACTTGAAATGGCTTGCCTATTTGTATAACATGCCTATTTGCTATGTGAATTATTTGCCTTACATGTCAATACTTGTGGTTTAGTTGCCTTGTATATTACTTATGTTTTCTACTGGGATTGAGGAGTTTTGGAAGGCGGTGGCGATGGGATCGCGTGGAGAATCGATTGGTGAAGGCTGTGGAACAGCAGTGTTTGTTAGAATAGAAATCCCTTAAGATAGACTACCCAGTTTATTTATGTTAAGGTTTACATTATGCTTAACTGTTTTAGTATGCTTTAAGTTTGAATCATGTGATAGATATGGAGCTTAGGATTGCCTTTAGCGTCCCGAGGTCTTATATCTTACATCACTAGGCACTGTTACCATACTAAGAACCTCCGGTTCTCGTACCATATTTCTGTTAAGTTTTTCAGATGCAGGTCGCAACCCATCTTGGTGAGTTGTCTGGTTGGTGACAGAAGCGGAGGATCCAGATATCTCTTTTGAGTCTTTTAGCTTATTTTGTATATGTCTCTCATCTTTGTATTTTGTTTTGCCTAGAGGCTTGTATTTTATAGAACAAAATTTGTATAAGCGGTTTTTACTGTCAGGTTTTTGTTGGTCTGTATATGGCTAGCCGGCTTAAACTCCGCGAGCCATGGCTAGATTCCTATGATATTCTACTATTATATTTTGATATATCTTATTTATATATTGTGCTTAAGTTAGTATCTTCGTTTATACGTTTTGCACTTTTCAAATCCTATTTTTGAGCTATGTCATTCATCAGGCTTCTAGATTATACTATTCTTTCTATAAATATATTATGTATGAGCTTAGAACTATCGTAATCTCTGATTAATCCTTGCTTTACAATGCGAGGTAAAGCGTAGACTAATTAGGGTGTTACATTTAGTGGTATCAGAGCGGTTCGTCCTCGTGACCATGAGGGATGGACCGATTGTGCTTCATTGCATACTCTGTGTGTCTTTTCTTTGATGCTATTAAGATTATCTACTTGATATATACATAGCATGCTTGTTTGTGAGTGCCTGTTTGGGATAACTGAAGCACTAGACTTTTGATATTGAGACTGATCACCTTGAAATCGATTGTTTGGTGTAGACAGAAACCCTAATGGCCACTCGCGAATGAGGTCGAGCACTTTCATGAGAAAGTAGGAATGAGCAACCAGCTAACAATCATGCCGAATTCATGACGGCCATGGCTAACTTAGCGAACACCATGGAAGCTAATGCTGCTGCGACTCTGCAAGCTGTGCAAAGGTTAGGCCAACCGGCTGGGAATGGCATTGGAAACGGTGAAGGAAATGCTAATGATAATGCTGAGGGAAACAGCGATAACACGGGTGGTGCTCCGATGACCTTGGCGACGTTCCTCAAGGTTCATCCGCCACTTTCTGATGATCAACTAATCCTACTGAAGTGGTCAACTGGTTCCAGGCTATGGAGCCTGGTTTACAAGCACAGCACGTTCCGAACAATCAGTATGTCGAGTTTGTCGCCTATCATCTTGCGGAAGAGGCCCAGCACTGGTGGCAAGCTGCGTGTCACTTGCTATAGCTTCAGAACGCCGATGTTCCCTGGGACGTATTCCAAACGGCCTTTTATAAGAAGTACTTCCCCGAGTCTATAAGGGAAGCAAAGAAAATGGAACTGATGTAGCTGAAGCAAGGTTCCCTATCTGTGGCGGACTACACCAACAAGTTTGAGGAGCTTTGTAGATTCTATAGGGTATGTTAGGGTGCCCTGGAGACCTACGAGAGCTGGAAGTGCATTAAGTACCAGAGGGGTTTAAAGGATAGCATTATGACTGCTATGGCGCTGAAAAGAGCGGAACTCTCGCGCGATGTAGAATTTTCACGAATAAATTCCCGTTGTTAGTATAGCTTCTAGACCAACAAGAATTCCTTTCTTACAAAAGTTTTGGTTGTCACAAGTAACAAACCCCTTTAAAATTAATAATCGAAGTATTTAAACCTCGGGTCATCTTCTCAAGGAATTGCAGGGAGGTGTTCTTATTATTGGTTATGAGTCTTATAAATTGGGGGTTTTTAAGATAAGGAACAGGTAATTTGAATGACAAGAAAAATAAATTAATAATAATAAAATCTCTTGGCAAGGTATAAGAATTTGGAAGTCCTGTCCTAGTTATCCTTATCAGATGTGACGAGAATTGGGTTTTAATCCCACTTAGTTAACCCTTGCTAAGCAAAGAAAAGTCAAGTGGAATAATTAGTTTGATCCTCAAGTCCTAGTCAATCCCTGTGGGAAGACTAGCTTTAGATCGATCTAGATCAATTAGTAATCTGCCAATTTCAACCACTGCTGAGTTTGACAACTCAAGTGTTACCAATTACTTAACCAAAGCCAAAAGGAAGAAAATATCTAAATTAAATTAAAAGCATCAATATAAATAAAGCAAAGCAATCTTAAATCTGAAATACCTCAATAATGTGTATTAAATAAGAAAATCATAACATGAATGTAGCATAAGTCAAGTTGGAAAGATAAATAATAATTAAAGTAATAAATAAAAATGAAAAATAAATTAAAGGAATATTAAACCTGTACTTGAAGAGAAGTAATCCTAAAATTAAGAGAAATCCTAATCCTAAATCCTAAGAAAGAGGAGAGAGCTTCTCTCTCTCTAAAAACTACATCTAAAAACCTAAAATTGTGAATTATGAGCTGATGATCATGAATGAATGGATTCCCCCATTTTATAGCCTCTAATCTGTGTTTTCTGGGCCGAAAACTGGGTCGAAAATAGCCCAGAAATCGCTCGAGAAGAAATCTGCCACGCTGATTTTCGTCACTGCGATGCGTCTGCGTGGAGCACGCGTTCGCATCACTTAACGTCAGGGAAACTATGGCAAATTATATATCAAATCGAAGCCCCGGACGTTAGCTTTCCAACGCAACTGGAACCGCCTTATTTGAATCTCTATAGCTCAAGTTATGACCGTTTTAGTGCGAGAGAGTCAGGCAGACAGCTTTGTAGTTCCTTCAACTTCTTGTATTCCTTCCACTTTTGCATGCTTCCTTTCCGTCCTCCAAGCCATTCCTGCCCTGTAATCTCTGAAAACACTTAACTCACATATCAAGGCATCGAATGGTAATAAGAGAAGATTAATAATTAGCAAATATAAGATCAAAGAAGCATGTTTTCAATCATAGCACAAAATCATGAAGGAAAAAGTAAAACCATGCAAATAGTATGAATAAGTGGGTAAAGAGTTGATAAAAACCACTCAATTGAGCATAAGATAAGCCATAAAATATTGGTTTATCAACCTCCCCACACTTAAACATTAGCATGTCCTCATGCTAAGCTCAATTGAAGTTATAAAGGGGTGAAGAGGAATGATAGAGAGTATGCAATGCAGCCTATCTTTGTGAATGCAACTACATGCAAAATGTTTCTACCTACTTGGTTAAAAGTAAATAAATTCTCCATGACAAACATAAGTTAGATTCCACTAATTTAAATCATACAATAAAAGACAAGTAAACTTGTAAGAAGACAGCTCATGAAAGTAGGGAACATAGAATCAAGCATTGAACCCTTACTGGTAGTGTATATGCACTCTAATCTCTCAAGTGTATAGGGTAATTCACTCTACTCTTCTCTAGTCATGCTTTCTAAACTTTGTTCTTCATCTAACTAATCAACAAATATTTAATATACCAATGCAAACATCATGAGGTCTTTTTAGGGTTGTAATGGAGAGGTAAAGGTAAGGATATATACATATAAGGCTAAGTGAGCTAACAAAGTGAATCCTTGATTAGTCTAAGATCTCACCTAACAAATACATACTTTATATAATTTAAAATTCTTTACCTAGCTACCCGAATTTTTCCCACTTTTGTATTACATGCTCATGTATCAAACTTATTTTTGAATTTTGTCCCATGTGCATTGATTCTTTTTTTATTTTGCATTTGGGGTAATATTTTTTTTTCAATGCATATGGTAATTTAATTATTTTGATTTCACATGAGCATGCTTCCCAAATTTTCAAATAACTTACTCAATTTAATTCCTTTTTTTTCTATCATCCCATGTTTTCATAAAATTCCCCATACTTAAATTATACACAATATCTATCTTAAGCTAACCAAGGATTCAACTTGGGATTTTTATTTTATTTTTCTGCTTAAGGCTAGTAATGTGGTTATGGAATAGAGGGGGGTTAAAAAGCTCAAAGTGGCTAACAAGGGTGACATAAAAGGGTAGGCTTATTTGGGATAAGTGAGTGAAAACAAGTAATGGCCTCAATCATGTGCAAGCATGTAAATACACTAAATAATGGACATATAGAGTGGAACAAAGTAAAGATTGCAATTATAGAGAAGAAACACACAAGAATAAAAATATTATGGTTAAATAATGTAACCATGTAAATAAGATCAAAATCTCACAGGTTGTGTGTCTTTTGGCTCAAAAACTATGTTCCAAATACAACTTCCAAACAAGTTTAACACAAATTTTTTTTTCAATTTAAATTAGTGAAATAATATAAAAATTTCTTGAAAAAGAAAATATTACTTCAACCAAGTAGTAACTAAATGCATAAAATCAAACAAATATGCAAATGCAACAATGAACAAACAAAGAAAATAGAGTATTGGTGTTGGAAAGAAGGTAACTAACCCCTGGAAGTCAGTATCGACCTCCCCACACTTAAATATTGCACCTTCCTCGGTGCATGCTAAGATGTGCAAGTGGATGGGGGTTGTGGTTCCTCAGCTGGTGCTCCTTTTTTTCTTTTCCTTGCCGGTGGTTTGGGAGTAGCTTTCTCTTTACCCTTCTTGGTGGCCATCCGGAAAAGGGAAAAAGAAAGTAACTTTTAAAGCTAAGGGATAGAGCAAGGAAGAGATCGGAAAAGGTGGTAATCAATACACAATAAAGAAGAATGACGTTAACACATGGTCATGACTACATGTGAAAAGTTCATTAATGGAAATATAGCAAGTGCATGTAATGACAATTAAATGCAAGATGTTTATTGGCATGCTGGCAAAGGCATGAGTAGCATAGATCAAGCATTCAATGTCCAAGTTAGATTACCAAGTCTTTCAAACTAACAACATGTTTGTAATAACAATTATATTTAAGTAATAAAATATAAAAAGGGTTTTGTGAAAAGCAAGCATTTAGAGTAGTAGATAGAAAGAAATCAAAAAATAGTGCACAATGCCATACGGGCTTTTTCATAAACACATAGCAAGCATGGTAAATAAGCTATTGAAAGTATTAAATTGAACATGCAAGCAACCCTTTAAAAGGTAATATATAATTATCAAATAATTCCTTTAATAATCCACAAAAATATAGAAAATAATGACCCAAATAAATTTCTAACACCAATGAAAATAATGCAATGAATGAATGTATGCAAATAAATTAAATGAAATAGAATGGAAGTGAAGAGGGACGAGAAGTTAAAGAGATGAAGAAGAAGAAAGTAAGAAAAGGAAGAAGAAAGAAGAAAAGATAGAAGAAATTAGGATAAGAAAAGAAAAAATAAGATAATTGGCGCTGATCTGGATAAGTTGTGCGGCGCAGGCGATGCGAGCGCGTGGGTCACGCGTTCGCGCGGATAACGCTTCTATAAAGTGACGCAGACGCATGGGTCATGCAATCGCGTAGCCAGATTTGTGCAATTGGCGCGAGTGCAGCCTCACGTACGCACAACTCTCTGTTTAAATGCATTTTTGCCAAAAATCTAGGGTGATGCGTTTGCGTGAGTAACGCGATCGCGTGGATGGCCATATTTGCAAAACAACGCAGACGCGTGGGGCACGCGTTTGTGTGGTAAGGCTTGTGCTTCTGGCACCGTTCCAGCCCCATTCCAGCCTAACTTGCTGCCAAACACCCGTTTACGTCGATTTTACAGGGCCACGCGTTCGCGTGGGTGACGCGGACGCGTGGGAGGCATTTTTTCCACATGATGCGGATGCGTCAGCGACGCAGTCGCGTGGATCAATTTGTGCCAAAGGCACGCCTCCAGCCACGCTTTCGCGTGACTTTCTGTAAAATTTCTTTTCTTCCTAAGGCACAGATGACGCAAACGCGTTGGCGACGCTGTCGCATTGCATGCCATTTTTTTTATTTTTTTTCAATAATGCAGTATGCAGAATGCAATGCTAATATGAATGTTATGCAAAACTCCAGGTTCAATACAATAAAATAAAATAAATCTCAAAAACAAATAAAACTAAATAAAAATGAAAAAGGAACGATCATACCATGGTGGGTTGTCTCCCACCTAGCACTTTTAGTTAGAGTCCTTAAGTTGGACATTTGGTGTGCTTCCTGTTATGGTGGCTTGTGCTTGAATTTATCTAAAAATCTCCACCAATGTTTGGAATTCCAGTAGCCTCCGGGATCCCAAACTAGGCGCAGAAAGCCTTCAAGTAAGTTAAAGCAAGTGACAAGGCCCTAAGAGTGTTGATTGCCAGAATGAATTCCGGGGTCCCAAATCTTGCTTTTGCACCCGTCTTCTTGTTGATCATTATGATTCCATCCGGGTAGCAAGCAATCTGAATTCTCACTAAAGCGGCCAAACAACTTCCTAGACCCATTCAGTTGAGGTTTACACCAACCCTTGCATTTAAACTTTGAGTATGCAACCATATTGAACCTTGCTTGACAACTCCAACCACTAACCATCTTCCTCTTACTCTTATTGCCACAAAGAGCTCTAAGTTGACCATCCGTCTCTAGTAGCCCATATTCAAGTGGAATTAGAAAGCTAAGGGATATGAATTTTACCCACTTGAATGTTGTGAAGGATGATGGCAAATTAGGGGGAGGGATCTCCAACAACTTTGGCAAGGTAATTGCAGGCTTTACTCCCGTGAGTGCTTTCTTGACACTTTCCATCTTTTTGCAAGCTTCTTCAATATCAACCTCTTCTTCTTGGTAGCTTTCTTCCAATTTAATCTCTTCTTCATTGCTTACCAAGGGCATGGGAGGCTATGCTTCTGCTTCTTTAGTCTCCATCTCTTGATCAACCTCTTCCAAGTCTTCAACCATGATATGCCTCGGAGGTTGTACACCCTCTTCAACATCAAATGCAGCCGTCGTGGAAGGAGGCTCTATGTCTTGACCTTCCCATGGAGGTTCAGCATCTCCCAAGTCTTCAACCACTTCTTCCTTTTCAATAATTACTGCTTTGTCCAGTAGTTTTAATATAAAATCGTACTCATCCTTTATGTTTTTCTTTCCATGCAACTCCTTTCAACAATTCTTTCATCTTCAAGGGTCTCTCTTATCTCCACATTTTGGGCCTCCTCTTGCTCTAAGACAAAATCAGACTCCTCCTTGATGTCTTCCTTTACTAATTCTTCAACCACTCCTTTGACTTCAAGGGTCTTTACTACCTTCACCTTTAGGGCCTCCTCTTGCTCCTTATGAAGTATGGATTTGCGAAGATGATCCCTTCTCTCTTGTTCCATGTCAATAGCATCATTGGGATCATGTTTCTCTTGGATTGATAGATGTGGGTGCTCTTCCATGGATGGTGGTGATGGGATGGAGAGATCATTCTGTGGTTGAAAAGGAAGTGTACTAGAGCTTGAGGGTTGATTGTTAAAGGTATTTGGTGGTCCGATTTGGGCGATGAGAGATTGTATAGTAGAGTTTAGATCGGTAAGTGCTTTCTCCATAGAGGTTTGGGGTGGATAGGAGGGTTCATTTGTTGGGAGAAAGGGTTCATGGTAGGAAGGTGGTTCATCTTGATAATGATAAGGAGATGGTGTATATTGAGGTGGTGGTTCATGAACGTAGTTGTGTTGGAATGGGGGTAGTTTTGTGTATGGTTCATTTGGCTCATAAGGTGGTTGGTATGGTGGATACGGGTTAGGGTTATATTGTGGTGTTTGGTGGTAAGGGGCTTGTGAGTATGGTGGTTCAAAATTACGTGGAGGAGGAGGTTTATAGGTATTTTTTGGTGGGTATTGATTGTCACGAAGAGGTCCACCATAACCATTGTCTTGGTGCTTATCATATAATGGTTGTTGATAGTGCCTTGGAGGTAGTTGTTGCCAAGAGGATTGATCAAATCCTTGTGGCTCCTCCCATCTTTAATTGTCCCATCCATGACCCAAGCTTTCATTGTAATCTCCTCTTCCTGTAACATGATTGTAACCAAACTCATAGCCAAAGGGGTGAGAATTCATAGTACCTAATAAAAATTAAAAATAAAAACAAATAAACAAGCAAAGGAAAATAAAATAAAATAAAATAAATAAGAGAAAAGATTTGAAATTTGAAAATTGAATTTTGAAATTTGAATTTTAAATTTTGAAATTTGAATTTTGAAATTTGAAATTTGAAATTTGAATTTGAAATAAGATAAGATAAGATTTTTTGAAAAAGATATGATTTTCTGAAAAAATTTGGATTTTGAAATTTAAAACTAAGATAAGATAAAAAAAATTTAAAATTAAAAATCTAAAAAAAAAATTTTCGAAAAAAATCAATTTAAAAGCAAATATTTACAATAACCAATAATAAGGCACACATTTGCAATTCCCCGGCAACAGCGCCATTTTGAAAAGAGCGGAACTCTCGCGCGATCTAGAATTTTCACGAATAAATTTCCGTTGTAAGTATAGCTTCTAGACCGACAAGAATTCCTTTCTTACAAAAGTTTTGGTTGTCACAAGTAACAAACCCCTTTAAAATTGATAACCGAAGTATTTAAATCTCGGGTCGTCTTCTCAAGGAATTGCAAGGAGGTGTTCTTATTATTGGTTATGAGTCTTGTAAATTGGGGATTTTTAAGATAAGGAACAGGTAATTTAAAAGACAAGAAAAATAAATTAATAATAATAAAATCTCTTAGCAAGGTATAAGAATTTGGAAGTTCTGTCCTAGTTATCCTTATCAGATGTGATGAGAATTGGGTTTTAATTCCACTTAGTTAACCCTTGCTAAGCAAAGGGAAGTCAAGTGGACTAATTAGTTTGATCCTCAAGTCCTAGTCAATCCCTGTGGGAAGACTAGCTTCAGAGCGATCTAGATCAATTAGTAATCTGTCAACCACTGCTGAGTTTGACAACTCAAGTGTTACCAATTACTTAACCAAAGCCAAAAGGAAGAAAATATCTAAATTAAATTAAAAGTATCAATATAAATAAAGCAAAGCAATCTTAAATCTGAAATACCTCAATAATGTGTATTAAATAAGAAAATCATAACATGAATGTAGCATAAGTCAAGTTGAAAAGATAAATAATAATTAAAGTAATAAATAAAAATAGAAAATAAATTAAAGGAATATTAAACCTGTACTTGAAGAGAAGTAATCCTAAAATTAAGAGAAATTCTAATCCTAAATCCTAAGAGAGAGGAGAGAGCCTCTCTCTCTAAAAACTACATCTAAAAACCTAGAATTGTTAATTATTGATGCCATGGTATCTTGGCCAGTTTCACTGACCTTTTCTTTACTGTTTTTAGGTTAGTTTCATGCATTTCTTTAGGAAATAAGCTAGTTTTGGGTAAATATTCACTGATGCCTTGACTCAAGCATACATTGTGCATTTTACATGATTTCATGAGGATTTTGCATAAGTTTAGTGACAAATATTATGTTGCATTACTCATGACTTGGACTAGAGCTTTGATGCATTTTGTTGCTTGATTTCAGGACCAAAAAGAAGTAAGAAAAGGGGAGGTAACTTGCAAGATTAATGAGAAAAGTGATTGCCAATAACAATCTCAAAAAAGCCATCAATGCCCACGTTAGAGAGTCACGTTAACCAAGTTAACGTGAACTCTAACGTGGAGAAGAGAAGTTGAGCCAACGTTAGTGACACTCAACATTGTCACTAACATTGGCAATCACTCATAAGTGTCCACGTTAGAAGCCACGTTAACCTAGTTAACGTGGCCTCTAACGTTAAAGGGGGAAGAGAAGCCAACGTTAGTGACACTCAACATTGTCACTAACGTTGGCCTATGGTGCAAAGTACCACGATAACTCCCACGTTAACTTGGTTAACGTGGGAACTAACGTGGAAGATGAAGAGTTGTCGACAACGTTAGTGACACTCAACATTGTCACTAACGTTGAAGCAACCACACAACCCCCAAGAGTCACGTTAACTTCCACGTTAACTTGGTTAACGTGGAAGCTAACGATGAGAAATGAAGGATGAGCCAACGTTAGTGACACTCAACATTGTCACTAATGTTGGGATGGCTGAAAGATGGCCACGTTAGAAGCCACGTTAACCTAGTTAACGTGGACTCCAACGTGAGACCTAGGGGCACATTGGAACGTTAGTGACAATGTTGAATGTCACTAACGTTCTCGAAGGATGGCAAAGGCCACGTTAGAAGCCACGTTAACCTAGTTAACGTGAGCTTTAACGTGAAGCAAGAAGGGGCACACTGGAACGTTAGTGACAATGTTGAGTGTCACTAACGTTCTCGAAGGTTGACAAGGAAACGTTAAAAGCCACATTAACCTAGTTAACGTGGGTTTTAACGTGAGGCAAAAGGGGTGCATTGGAACGTTAGTGACAATGTTAAGTGTCACTAACGTTCCCGAACTTGGACTTTCACTAAATGATTAACACTCCTTACGCCCTAAGCTTAGGTCTCTGCCCACTCCGCACTTTCTCTCTGCAAGTAAAGCCAAGCCCAAATAAAGAAAGGAACTGCTTCAAACTCAAGATCCAAAGGCCCAAGACTCGAAGAGTGAACTAGAAGCTGAGAAGAGTAGTATATATAGGAGTAGCTTTGAATTGTAAGGGAGTTCTGGAGGCTGAAGAACCACTCTCTGTATTTTACTTTCTTTGCAATTTCTAGTTTTATGATGTATTCTCCATCTTTGTTTTCATTTTCAAGAGCTATGAACAACTAAACCCCTTTCATTGGGTTAGGGAGCTCTGTTGTAATTTGATGAATCAATACTAATTTTCATTGTTCTTCTTCTATCTTTCCTCTTGATTTTACTTGAAAGCTTTCGATCTTCATCCAATTGAGTAGTTATCTTGGAAGAGAAGCTATTCAAACTTGGATCTCTTTTGAACCTTGGAAGAGGAATGAAGAGATCAAGCTAGAAATGCTTTCTCATGTTGGACCAAATTGGGTTTGGATGGGTATGTGACTATAACCCTCTCAATACTTGGTTTGGGAAATGCATGTGGTATAATTAGTGACCATACTTCATCTCTTCTCATGAGCAATTGACCAAGGAATTGGCTATTGATCAAGATTTGAGAGATTGAATTGCAAGGAATTGCAATTCAATCACTTAAGATTGCCAAGGAGATCAATGAGTGCATTGATTGAGGAAGAGATGTAAATGAACTTGATCCGGAGAATTGCAACATCTCCTAAGCCCAATGAACTCCCCATCTCTAATCTTACCCATTCTCTTTAATTTCTGCGATTTACTTTTATGAGAAAATCCCCCATTCCCATTTATAATTCTGCAATTTATTTTCAGTCATTCACTTTCAGTCCTTTAATTCTAGCATTTACTTTTCTGTTATTTACATTCCCGCCATTTTATTTTCTGCAACTCTCAACCCAATTTCTGGATTCGCTCAACTCGAACATTCTTCTAATTAAAGTTGCTTGATCAATCAATCCCTGTGGGATTCGATCTCACTCTATTGTGAGTTTTTACTTGACGACAACTTCGGTACACTTGCCGAAGGAAGATTTGTTGAGAGACAAGTTTTTCCCGCATCAAGTTTATGGCGCCGTTGCCGGGGATTGATTTTGCATCAACAATGATTAGATTGGAAGATCACTAGATTGAGCATTTTATTTTGTGAATTTCATTTTTCTGTTTGAGTGATTTACTTTTTGGTTTTAGCTAAACTTCTTCCCTTCTCCATCTACTCTTTTGTTTTTCTTTGTTATTTTCAATTCTGTTTGCTAACCCACTAACTGTTTGATATATTGCATCACCCACAACTAACAATAACTCTGACACAAATACTGTCTGCACCTATTTTCTTTGCTTGTACTTGTTGGTTGTATGACAGGGAGAAGAAGCGGGGCTTCAACTTCCTTTGATTCTGAACCAGAGAGAACCTTCCTTAGACTAAGGAGGGAGGCAAAAGGAAAATGAGTAGTTGGTGCTGAAGAAGAGGAGGAACAGTTTGAGGAATACTTTGAACCAAACATGGAAGAAAACATGGAAAATCATCATGAAGGAGAGACTCACAACCATGGCAGAGGAGGTGGAGCAAATCATGCTGGGGAGGATAGAAGAGTTTTGGGCTCTTACATTAATCCAAACCCAGGAAATTGTGGAAGTAGCATCCAAAAGCCAACAATCCATGCCAACAACTTTGAACTTAAACCACAGCTCATCACCCTTGTTCAGAACAACTGTTCGTTTGGAGGAGGTGTTCAAGAAGATCCCAACCAACATTTGACCACCTTCCTGAGAATATGTGACACAGTGAAATCTAATGGTGTTCATCCTGACGCCTATAGATTGCTCTTATTTCCCTTCTCACTCAGAGACAAGGCAGCCAAGTGGCTGGAATCCTTCCCAAGGGAGAGCTTGATAACTTGGGAGGATGTGGTGAACAAATTCTTAGCAAGATTCTACCCTCCTCAACGAATCAATAGGCTGAGAGCTGAGGTTCAAACTTTCAGGCAACAAGATGGTGAGATTCTGTATGAAGCATGGGAGAGGTTCAAAGACTTAACAAGGAGGTGTCCACCTGACATGTTCAACAAATGGGTGCAGCTGCACATTTTCTATGAAGGGCTCTCTTATGAGTCAAAGAAGGCAGTAGACCATTCATCTGGAGGGTCCTTGAACAAGAAGAAGACCATTGAGGAAGCCATAGATGTTATTGAAACAGTAGCAGAAAACGACTACTTCTATGCTTCCGAAAGAGGGAACACAAGAGGAGTGATGGAGCTAAACAATGTAGACGCTCTGTTGGCCCAAAACAAGCTCATTACCCAGTAGCTGGCTGACCTCACTAAGAAGATGGAGATGAACCAAGTAGCAGCAATCTCCACTTCATCAACAACACAAGAAGGAGTAAACCAAGAAGCAGAAGGGAGTCAGGAGCAAGCCAACTACATTGGGAATTCACCAAGGAAAAACTATGATCCATACTCCAAGACTTACAACCCTGGATGGAGAAATCACCCGAACTTTGGGTGGGGAAGTGAGCAAGATCAAAACCAAGACCAGAGACGTTACAAATCCAACAACAATGCAGCTCACCAACAATTCACCCAGAGGACATCTCAACACCCCCACAACAACACTTCTCCACATACTTATCAAAACCAAAACAGCACATCTGCTCCGAACCACTCATCAATTGATGACAGGCTCTCTAAGATTGAAGCCTTACTTGAAGGAATATGCCAAGAGATTCAAGAAAATAAGGTGTTCAAAGAGGAGGTGTGAGCCAATATTATGAACCAGGGAGAAACCATTAGGAAGATGGAATTCCAGGTGGGATATTTAGCTGAGAAGATTCCCAAACCTACTGATAGCTTCCCAAGTGACACTGAGAAAAACCCCAAGGGAGAAGCAAAGAAAGTAAGATGGGAAGATTGCAAAATGGTCACTACAAGTGATCAAGAGATTGAAGACAAGCAAGGCAAAATGTGCAAACAACCTGAAGACAACTCAACAAAGGAGGAGGATAGAGATCACAAAGAACCAGAAATCTCACAACAAGAGCTGCTGAAGCTCTATGC
The DNA here is from genome assembly GCF_003086295.3 of Arachis hypogaea. Taxonomy (NCBI): domain Eukaryota; kingdom Viridiplantae; phylum Streptophyta; class Magnoliopsida; order Fabales; family Fabaceae; genus Arachis; species Arachis hypogaea. The sequence continues at coordinate 63,684,999 of NC_092049.1, read as the reverse complement.
ACCATTCCCTCAACTGCTCAATGGTGCTGTGGGAAAAAGAATATACTCAAGGTTCCTAGACTTGTTTGCATCTCTGCATGTGAACATATCATTCATCAAGGCAATTCAACAAATGCCTGCATTCATCAAGTATATGAAGGAACTTCTTCCCAGGAAAAGCTCACTCAAGGGAGGGCAGACCATAGTGATGAACAAGGAATGTAGTGTCCTTATTCAACCTGAGTTGCCTACAAAAAGAAGAGACCCAGGAAGTTTTCATATCCCTTGTGCCATAGGTGAAAACATGTTTGACAGAGCACTATGCGATTTAGGGGCCAGCATCAACTTACTGCCCTTATCCCTGGTGAAGAGGCTGCAGATCAATGAGATAATGCCTACAGATGTCATTATCAGACTGGCTGACAAAACTCAAAAGCAAGCAATAGGAGTGGTGGAAAATGTGTTGCTAAAGGTTGGGAAGTACTTTCTCCCAACAGACTTTGTCATTCTGGACATGGAAGAAAGTCACACTCACCCAATCATATTGGGAAGACCATTTCTAGCTACGGCCAGAGCACTTATCGATGTAGAGAAAGGGGAGCTAATATTGAGAATCCATGATGAACGACTCAGCTTCAATGTTTTCAAAATCTCACAAGAAACAGATCAAGAGGACAAGGAACTAAGCACAAATGATAATGAGACACTAAAGGAGGAAACAAGCACTGAAGCATAGCTAGTTCGTTCTGAGACCCCCTTAACTGACAAACAAGGAAAACAACAATTGCCACAGCTCAAGGAAAAGTTGGAGGAACCCAAACCTCTAGAGGCAGGTGAAGACAGCGTCACAACTCCTTGGAGAAAAGAGGTCACCAAGGGGAAGGCAACCTCAAAAGAAACAAAGAAGAAGGTACCAAGGAGATGGAGGAACAAGAAGATCCCTACGGAAGACTTCTCTCCAGGGGATAGAGTTGTCTCAGCCTACTTCCCAGATATTCCCCCTAATCTCCCTACTGTGCTATCTCAATTACCCAAGGTCTTCACTATCAACAGAGTTCTTTCCCTGGAACATGTGGAGATCATTGATCCAACCAATGGATACAAGTCCACAGCAAGAGGGGAGGACTTTAAGCACTACCAACCACCGTGATGAAAGAAAAATGTCAAGCTAGTGACGCTAAAGAAGCGCTTCATGGGAGGCAACCCATGTTTTATATGCTTTCAGATGATAATGAATAAGTCAATCTTTATGAGCTTCAATCCAAACTTAACAAATAATTGGTGAAAATCTTCTTATGTAGAATATAGTGAGGAACAAGTTTGGTGTTCAAAGCAAACCAAGTTGCATATTAGTCTTAGGAGCTTTGAACACAAAACTTTCATCACAGTGCTTCAAACTAAGTTTGGTGTCACCCCATGGTGCCACCAAAATGCATATAAGGAACCACCAATAGTTAGTTAGTTAGTTGAAATTCATAAACAAACAATCAAATCCTTTCTTTCATTTTATTCTAGCCGTAGAGTTTTAATTTTCTTATATATTAATTCCCTTATTTCAAATCTTTATAGGAAAGGAAAAGAAGCATAAAAAGGGATTGATTGGACACTTAAATGGGGGAGATTTCGCCACTTAATGAAGAGCACTACACACATGTCTCAAGAGGGAACGCATGGGGAAATGCTGCCATGCAACATTGGAGAAACAAGACCCTTGAAGACCGAACCAATCACTCTCATTAAGTGATGATCCTTGTCTTTCCTTCATACACAACCCCATCCGTCCATCTAGTAAACATTCATGCAATCCACACCCTTCATTCACTCATGATTTTCTTATATAAGTGAACCTTAGTGCATGCTCACTCCTCACATTCAAATCCCCACTCTCCACACTTCTATTGGCACATTAAACCCTTCATCACACATTGCTTTAACCAACCCACTCTTCATCTATCCGAAGCCTCAAACCCCCTCAAACAACAACTCAAGTCATGGCATCATCAAGCTCAAAGAGGCAAAAGAGGAAGGAACCTATGGTGAGTACTCCTTTTGATGACAAAAGATTCAAGACTGCCTTTCATGAGCATGAATTTGAGCGGATAAGTGCCAGAAGGATATTGCCAGAATTAATCTTCCAAATCAATGCCAATGAATCACCACAGATTTGGAGAAAAATCAAACCGAGAGGGTGGCAATTGCTCACCAGTCCAGAGGGGAAGATCAATGGAAACATCATCAAAGAATTCTATGCAAATGCAGTTAGAGAGGATAAGACCAAAGCCCCAACCTTCAAAAGCTATGTGAGAGGAAGGGAGGTGGACTTCAGCCCAAGTGCCATAACAAGAGCTCTTCACTTGAAATCACCTCATTTTGATGAGGAGAGTTATCAGGCAAGGATAAGTAGAAGCCCCGATAAGGATGAGCTTTCAGAGATAGCATCAGATATCTGTGTCATAGCCGCTGACTGGGAGAGGTATTCAGATGGAAGACCAAAATTCATAAAAAGGGGAGACCTCCACCCTGAGGCTAAAGGGTGGTTTGAGCTTGTAAGGAGGTCCATCCTACCAGTTGCTAATAATTCAGAGGTCAACATCAATCGAGCCACTATGGTACAATGCTTAGTACAAGGTGGGGAAATCAAAGTGCATGAGCTCATTGCCGAAGGGATTCAAGAGTCAGCTGAGAAAGCTGACTCAGGTGCCAGACTTTGGTACCCCAGCACCATTCTCCGCTTGTGCAACAAGGCCAAGGTAATATTTGAGGACAGCAGCCCAGACTGGGTGAACCCAGGGAGGCCAGTCACACTCGAGCGAATGGTCTATACCACACCAGCTCAGCAACTAAGAAGGCCACATATAGGAAGGCAAAGGGCCCAGGAAGGAGCTCATCAAGAAGAATACCATCAGGAAGAATATCAACAAGAAGAGCATCATGACCCAGCCAACTTGAATATGACTCACCTTCTAAGAGCCATTGAAGATTTAGGACAGAGACATATGGAAGGACAAGAGCAAATACTGAACCGGCTGAGTCAACAGGAAGCATGGCAAAAACAACAAATGGAGCAGCAGCAGGAACAATACTCCCAGCTCACTCAAGCCATCAACCAAGTGAATGAGAAGCAAGAGACTCAAGAGAAGCACTTGCAAGAGCTCAACCAGCGGCAGATAGCCCAAATGAAAACTTTCAATGAGTTCAGTGTACTCAATGAAGGAAGGCAACTACATAGGGAGGAGTTCTATGTAAACACTCAAGCCGAGTTGAACTACATGACCAGTAATATGCATCATCTACACTATGCCATCCCCACATATGATGAGGTCCAAAAAGAATTTGTAGAACAAGAAGAGAGGAAAGTGAAACAGCAAAAGGAGACACTCAAAAAGAAGATGGAAGATAGTGGTTTCTGGAAGAAGCTGCTTGGAAAAGGCAAAGGAAGTGGGAGCACAAGCACTCAAGAGAGACACAATGAGGACAAGCAAGGAGGGGAGCACGGGCATCCACATGAATGAAAGGTGGTGGAGTTCCTTTTAGTCCATCGTTTTCTATGCTTTAAATAAGGAAGATCTTGTATGAAATAGAACCTGCTTCCATGTCATGTTAAAAAAAAAAATTCTGTCTTTTAAGTTTTCTTTCTGAATAGGTCCATGATTTCTGGTTTAAATGTCACTGCATTATTCCCTTATTTACTTGTAAGCTTGTCCCTTTTTATCAAATGAAGAAGAGAATGTTTATGTTTTTAAAAGACCAGAGTAGGGTTCATATTGTGGAAGTGCATTCATGAATCTTTGGGGTAGTCATAAGTTAGCTAAGTTAGTTCAACCACAAGGCTAGGAGGACAACTATCTATCCTAAATACTTGACTTTGGATATACTCATGAGACTAAGATAATAACAAGATCCTAAGAAAAGAAAAGGGAAAGAACAATGGAAGTGAAAAACAAAAGAAAAAGAGTAAGCAATAAGGTTAGGCATCAATAGTTTAATCTTGAGGCAAGTGTCTGTGGAGCTCCTGTGTGAGGGATCTACTTGGATGAATAAGCTCTTAGGGGTTCCTTATCACTTGGTAACTTGGGTTAAATAACTCAGGATTATCAGCTGAAAGTCCACTATCAAGAGTAACCTTCACTACAGAACACTTAGTAACCCAAAGAGGTGCTGGACACCAAGGTCTCAAGAAAAGAAAATAAATAAACTAAATGCCTGTAGTGTGTATGTATGGGGGAGAGACTTGAGGGAGTAAGTCCTTAGGGGTGCTTCAACACCTCGCACCTTGAACCAACTGGTTCGGGAGTGTTGGCTGAAAGCTTATCTTAAAGAGTTGCCCCCTTACAGAGCACTTAGCCTAAATAACACAAATAACCCTTGAAATAACAATAAAAGGATCAATGAATAAAAGTCTCATGAGATATAAACAAAGTAAGTGTTTAGGGACATGATAAAGGTCTGAAAGCCAGTAATGGAATGAACCTAAGTTGCTATGCATGAAACCACCATAAAATCAGTAATATGACTTCCACAGGAATGACTCATTCCTCTGGATATTCCATTCATCATTTTCTTGTTCCAGTACTTGCTTAGGGACAAGCAAGCTTTAAGTTTGGTGTTGTGATGCCAGGGCATCTTGGCCAGTTTCACTGACCTTTTCTTTACTATTTTTAGGTTAGTTTCATGCATTTCTTTAGGAAATAAGCTAGTTTTGGGTAAATATTCACTTATGCCTTGACTCAAGCATACATTGTGCATATTACATGATTTCATGAGGATTTTGCATAAGTTTAGTGACAAATATTATGTTGCATTACTCATGACTTGGACTAGAGCTTTGATGCATTTCGTTACTTGATTTCAGGACCAAAAAGAAGCAAGAAAAGGGGAGGTAACTTGCAAGATTAATGAGAAAAGTGATTGCCAATAACACTCTCAAAAAAGCCATCAATACCCACGTTAGAGAGTCACGTTAACCAAGTTAACATGAACTCTAACGTGGAGAAGAGAAGTTGAGCCAATGTTAGTGACACTCAACATTGTCACTAACGTTGGCAATCACTCATAAGTGGCCACGTTAGAAGCCACGTTAACCTAGTTAACGTGGCCTCTAACGTTAAAGGGGGGAAGAGAAGCCAACGTTAGTGACACTCAACATTGTCACTAACGTTGGCCTATGGTGCAAAGTATCACGTTAACTCCCACGTTAACTTGGTTAACGTGGGAACTAACGTAGAAGATGAAGAGTTATCGACAACGTTAGTGACACTCAACATTATCACTAACGTTGAAGCAACCACACAACCCCCAAGAGTCACGTTAACTTCCACGTTAACTTGGTTAACGTGGAAGTTAACGATGAGAAATGAAGGATGAGCCAACGTTAGTGACACTCAACATTGTCACTAACGTTGGGATGGCTGAAAAATGGCCACGTTAGAAGCCACGTTAACCTAGATAACGTGGACTCCAACGTGAGACCTAGGGGTACATTGGAACGTTAGTGACAATGTTGAATGTCATTAACGTTCTCGAAGGATGGCAAAGGCCACGTTAGAAGCCACGTTAACCTAGTTAACGTGAGCTTTAACGTGAAGCAAGAAGGGGCACACTGGAACGTTAGTGACAATGTTGAGTGTCACTAACGTTCTCGAAGGTTGACAAGGAAACGTTAAAAGCCACGTTAACCTAGTTAACGTGGGTTTTAACGTGAGGCAAAAGGGTGCATTGGAACGTTAGTGACAATGTTAAGTGTCATTAACGTTCCCGAACTTGGACTTTCACTAAATGATTAACACTCCTTACACCCTGAGCTTAAGTCTCTGCCCACTCCGCACTTTCTCTCTGCAAGTAAAGCCAAGCCCAAATAAAGAAAGGAATTGCTTCAAACTCAAGATCCAAAGGCCCAAGATTTGAAGAGTGAACTAGAAGCTGAGAAGAGTAGTATATATAGGAGTAGCTTTGAATTGTAAGAGAGTTCTGGAGGCTGAAGAACCACTCTCTGTATTTTACTTTCTTTGCAATTTCTAGTTTTATGATGTATTCTCCATCTTTGTTTTCATTTTCAAGAGCTATGAACAACTAAACCCCTTTCATTGGGTTAGGGAGCTCTGTTGTAATTTGATGGATCAATACTAATTTTCATTGTTCTTCTTCTATCTTTCCTCTTGATTTTACTTGAAAGATTTCGATCTTCATCCAATTGAGTAGTTATCTTGGAAGAGAAGCTATTCAAACTTAGATCTCTTTTGAACCTTGGAAGAGGAATGAAGAGATCAAGCTAGAAATGCTTTCTCATGCTGGACCAAATTGGGTTTGGATGGGTATGTGACTGTAACCCTCTCAATACTTGGTTTGGGAAATGCATGTGGTATAAACAGCGACCATACTTCATCTCTTCTCATGAGCAATTGACCAAGGAATTGGCTATTGATCAAGATTTGAGAGATTGAATTGCAAGGAATTGCAATTCAATCACTTAAGATTGCCAAGGAGATCAATGAGTGTATTGATTGAGGAAGAGATGAAAATGAACTTGATCCGGAGAATTGCAACATCTCCTAAGCCCAATGAACTCCCCATCTCTAATCTTACCCATTCTTTTTAATTTCTGCGATTTACTTTTATGAGCAAATCCACCATTCCTATTTATAATTCTGTAATTTATTTTCAGTCATTTACTTCCAGTCCTTTAATTCTAGCATTTACTTTTCTGTTATTTATATTCCCGCCATTTTATTTTCTGCAACTCTCAACCCAATTTCTGGATTCGCTCAACTAGAACATTCTTCTAATTAAAGTTGCTTGATCAATCAATCCCTGTGGGATTCGACCTCACTCTATTGTGAGTTTTTACTTGACGACAACTTCGGTACACTTGCCGAAGGAAGATTTGTTGAGAGACAAGTTTTTCCCGCATCAATTATGAGCTGATGATCATGAGTGAATGTATTTTCCCACTTTATAGCCTCTAATCTGTGTTTTCTGGGCTGAAAACTAGGTCGAAAACAGCCCAGAAATCGCTAGAGAAGAAATCTGCCATGCTGATTTTTGTCGCTGCGACGCGTCCGCGTGGAGCACGCGTTCATGTCACCTAGCGTCAAGGAAACTGTGGCAAATTATATATCAAATCGAAGCCCCGGACGTTAGCTTTCCAACGCAACTGGAACCGCCTCATTTTGAACCTCTGTAGCTCAAGTTATGACCGTTTTAGTGCGAGAGGGTCAGGCTGACAGCTTTGCAGTTCCTTCAACTTCTTGTATTCCTTCCACTTTTGCATGCTTCCTTTCCATCCTCCAAGCCATTGCTGCCCTGTAATCTCTGAAAACACTTAACGCACATATCAAGGCATCGAATGGTAATAAGAGAAGATTAATAATTAGCAAATATAAGATCAAAAAAGCATGTTTTAAATCATAGCACAAAATCAGGAAGGAAAAAGTAAAACCATGCAAATAGTATGAATAAGTGGGTAAAGAGTTGATAAAAATCACTCAATTGAGCATAAGATAAACCATAAAATAGTGGTTTATCAGGCGCCTATGGAGATCCGTGTCTTCTCCGACTTGGTAACAAGGCAAGAGTGGTGGAGGAGTATGCCAAGACGGTGGCTTCATCCAAGGAAACTCACGGAGGGAGGTTTAGTCGAGGACGTGGCAAGTATTTCCATCCGAGAGGTCAAAGCTTCAAGAGAGGAGGATATCCGCCTCAAGGGCAAGGAGGCTTTAGAAAGAACAATCAGAATCAGTTTTAGTATGCTAAGGGGAGAGGAAATCAGAGTAAGAATTCTTCGGATTTGACTTGTGTGCGTTGTGGGCGTTTTCATCCTTATGACTCATGCAAGATTGGTTTAGGTGGTTGCTTCAGTTGTGGGTTGCCTGGCCACATTTCGTGGGATTGCACTCGTGGGAGGAACCAGAATGTGGGCCAGAGTCAGCATCAAGGTCCAGTCTTTACTGTGAATACCAAGGATGCTTCCAAGGCGGATCCGTTGATGAGAGGTATTTGTTTAATTGGTGATAAGACTTTAATTGCATTGTATGATACTGGGGCTTCGCATTCCTTTATTTTGTTTGCTAAATTTGAGGAATTAGACTTGAAAGTGTCGGAGTTACCATTTGATTTGCATGTACATACTCCGCATCAGACAGTTATGACTAGGTCAGGTTGTAGACAAGTAGGTTTCAGGCTTGAGGGTAGAGACTTTATGCATGACTTGATCTGTTTGCAAATGATTGGATTGGAGATGATTTTGGGGTTTGATTGGTTGTCGAAGAATCGGGTTTTTTTAGATTGCTTTGAGCGGTCAATTCGGTTTATGTCGGAAGGAGAAAATGGAGCAGTGGTAGCTACGAGATATTATCTGAACTCTGTAATAATGCACTGTAGTGGGGAAGAGTGTTGATGCCAAGGCATCTTAGGCTAGTTTCACTAGCATTTTTCTGTTAGTTTTAGTTGTTTTATGCATTTTCTTGAGCTTAAAGTAACCAAGAATGGTTAAATGAATAACAAAGCAATGAACCATCCAAACAGTATGATTTTGATGCAAATTCCATGAGTTTTTAGTTATATTACTTGAATGCTATGAATGGAAGATTTCTCATGAAATTTTGCAAGACTTTGATGCAATTGTTTGGATGATTTCAGGGAAGAAGAGGCTAGGCAAGGAAGCAACAAAATCAATAAAGGAAGCTTGAATATCACATGTGGAGTTTAAGTTCCAGTTTAAGCTTAAACTGGAGCTTAAACGCCAGAATCATGAAGGCTAAGAAATGCTGGAACTGGCGTTTAACCTCCAGTTTAACCTTAAACTGGAAGTTAAACGCCAGAATGAGAATTTCACCAAGGGAGCTTAAACGTGTTCGACACAAATTCTCACCAAAGGCCTAGTTTCACTAGCATTTTTCTGTTAGTTTTAGTTGTTTTATGCATTTTCTTGAGCTTAAAGTAACCAAGAATGGTTAAATGAATAACAAAGCAATGAACCATCCAAACAGTATGATTTTGATGCAAATTCCATGAGTTTTTAGTTATATTACTTGAATGCTATGAATGGAAGATTTTGATGCAATTGTTTGGATGATTTCAGGGAAGAAGAGGCTAGGCAAGGAAGCAACAAAATCAATAAAGGAAGCTTGAATATCACATATGGAGTTTAAGTTCCAGTTTAAGCTTAAACTGGAACTTAAACTACCAAGCCATATAATGCTGGAAATGGCGTTTAAGTTCCAGTTTAAGCTTAAACTGGAGCTTAAACGCCAGAATCATGAAGGCTAAGAAATGCTGGAACTGGCGTTTAACCTCCAGTTTAACCTTAAACTGGAAGTTAAACGCCAGAATGAGAATTTCACCAAGGGAGCATTTCCACGTTTAACCTCCAGTTTAACCTTAAACTGGAGGTTAAACGCCAGAAGTAAGACAGGCACCAGGAGCATTTCCACGTTTAAGCTCCAGTTTAAGGTTAAACTGGAGCTTAAACGTGTTCGACTATTTCTCTCCTCCAGGGTTGCTTTCTCATTTCCACGTTTAAGCTTCAGTTTAACCTTAAACTGAAGCTTAAACGTGTTCGACTATTTCTCTCCTCCAGGGTTGCTTTCCCATTTCCACGTTTAAGCTTCAGTTTAACCTTAAACTGAAGCTTAAACGTGTTCGATCCAATTGCTCCTCCAGGGTTGCTTTCTTCATTTCCACGTTTAAGCTTCAGTTTAACCTTAAACTGAAGCTTAAACGTGTTCGACATTTCACACTCCTGGGTTGCTTTCTTCCATTTCCACGTTTAAGTTTCAGTTTAACCTTAAACTAAAACTTAAACTTCAACTTAAACGCCACTTTTTGAAAGGATTTCTGGGCCAAATATATTGAAGTTTAAGTTGGCATTTGAGCACAAACATTAACTTAAACGTATTATGGTATGAAACCCAATTGAATATCATGGTTTATGGGATTGGGCCTGAAGAATTGATGAGTCTGGAGCTTTAATTTGTTGAGTCTTGTGTCATTACTTGTTTATCACTAAGTTTGCTCAATGAATGTTACAGAATTGGATCACAGCCTCATCAGGATTATGGACCATAAACCCAAAGCAAAAGGAATTCAGGGAAAGGCCTCAAAGCCCAAGAAACACAACAGAAGCTCAATTTAGAAAGTGTATAAATAGGATAGAATTTAAGTTAGTAAGGAGGAAGTTTTACACACAGAGAACTTTGGATCATTTTTCTTTAGTTTTGTAATTGAATTCAGAGCTATGACTCACTAAACCCCTTTCATTGGGTTAGGGAGCTCTATTGTAATTCAATGAATCAATAATAGTTTTATCTTCTTCTTCAATCTTTTCTCTTGAATTTTGTTAGAAAGCTTCTCGATCTAATTCCATTGGGTAGTTGTCTTGGGAAAGAAACTACCCATAATTGGAATCCTTCGGAACCTTGGGAAAGGAATGGAGGATTCATGCTAGAGAAGCTTTCTCACAGTGAATTGGATTGGGGTTTGGATGGATATTGTGACATGTAATCCTACCAAATTGTGGTTCATGAAACTGTGTGGTATAATCAGTGATCGAGCATCATCTCTTCTTATGAACATTTAAACCAAGGGATTGGGAATTTGTTTGTTTTTAGAGAGAATTGGTGAGCCAAGGGATTGGGATCCAATCATATAAGATTGCCAAGCAAAATTCAATGAATGCATTGGTTGAGGAAGGGATAAAAGTTGTTTTGATTCGGAGATCTCAATATCTCCTAACACCCAATGAACTCCCCATTTCTGATTTACCACTTTCTCTTTACATTCTGCAATTAAATTCATGCAATCACCCCCATCCCTTTTAATTTCAGCAATTTAGCTTCTCGCTCTTTAATTCATGCAATTTTACATTCCGCAATTCTCATCTAAATCTTGATTCCGCTCAACTAGAACATACTTCTAATCCGAATTGCTCACTCAACCAATCCTTGTGGGATTCGACCTCACTCTTTGTGAGTTTTTACTTGACGATAACCGGTGCACTTGCCGGAAGGAATTTTGCCGATCGTGCAATTTCCTAAATCGTAGCATATCAAGTTTATGCGCATCAAGTTTATGGCGCCGTTGCCGGGGATTGGTTTTCGATTGACAATTCTCAAATTGGAAGTTAACTAGATTGAGCATTTTTCTTGCTTTGTTAATTCAGTTCAAGTTACTTGTTGAATTTTAATTTCTGCACTCTGTTACATGCTTTCTTTCTTTATGCCTTTAAATTCAAGCAACTAACTCACTGACTCACTAACTATTTGAATTAATTCCTCAACTGCTCTAACCATACTCTTCCATTAACCAAGAGTATTTCACTTGTTTGTTGCCTGTGCTGTGTTTTTGTATGACAGGTAGGAGAGGAGAGACATCAACTCCTCATTATACCGAACCAGAGAGGACCCTTCATAAACTTAGAAGGGAAGCAAGAGGGAAGAGAGTACTGGGAGAAGAAGAATCTGAAGGAGAATCTGAGGACAATTTTGAGGAAGCTCTAGATTTCAACATGGATAGAGAAGTTCACAACCATGAGAGAGCTGATGGAAACAATGCCATTCCTGAGAGGAGGGTTCTTGGTTCATACATAAACCCAACCTCTGGGAATTGTGGTAGCAGCATTCAGAAACCACCCATTCAGGCCAACAATTTTGAACTCAAACCACAGCTAATATCACTTGTGGAGGATCATTGTTCATTTCGTGGGAGTGCTAATGAAGATCCAAACCAACATCTCACAAAATTCCTGAGAATTTGTGACACTGTGAAGTCCAATGGAGTCCAGGAAGATACCTATAAACTGCTCTTGTTCCCATTTTCACTTAGGGACAAGGCAGCTAAGTGGCTGGAATCATTCCCAAGGGGGAGCCTAACAACCTGGGATGAGGTGGAAAGCAAGTTTCTGGCACGTTTCTACCCCCACAAAAGGTCAATAGGCTTTGATCTGAGGTTCAGACTTTTAGACAACAAGATGGTGAAACTCTCTATGAGGCATGGGAGAGATTCAAGGATTTGACAAGGAAATGCCCACCAGACATGTTCCATGACTGGGTGCAATTGCATATTTTCTATGATGGACTTTCTTATGAATCAAGGAAGGCTATAGACCATTCATCAGGAGGTTCATTGAACAGGAAAAAGACTGTGGAAGAAGCCATTGAAGTGATTGAGACAGTCGCTGAGAATGAGTACTACTATGCTTCAGAGAGACACAACACTAAGGGAGTCATGGAGCTGAACCATGTTGATACAATTTTAGCCCAAAACAAGGTGTTTGCCAAGCAACTAGCAGAGCTCACCAGGAAATTAGAAACAAAGCAAGTGGCTGCAATACACACACAAGATCAAGAGGAAGTAAGCACTGAAGGAGGTGATTGGGAAGAGGCCAATTATGTAGGAAATCAACAAAGGCAACCATATGATCCACATTCTAACACTTACAACCCAGGTTACAACCCAGGCTGGAAAAACCACCCAAACTTTGGGTGGGGAAACCAGCAAAACCAACATAACAAGTCCACATACCAAAACTCCAACCAAAGATCATACCAAGCCACACAAAACACTTACTCCCAACCATCATATCATGGCCAAAATAATCAACCTACCCAACCTAATCCGAACCAACAATTTCAAGATCAATTAAACAGGATAGAAGGAATGCTGGCAAACATGGGTCAGGACATAAGTGAGTTGAAAAGCTTTAGGGATGATGTGAGATCTACCTTAAGAAACCATGGTGAAAAACTCAAGAGGATGGAGTCTCAAGTAGGAGAGCTATCTCAACAGGCCCCCAAGTCAACTGCAGTGTTCCCTAGTGACACAGAAAAGAATCCTAAAGGGGAACAAAAGGGAGTGAGATGGGAAGAATGCAAGGCCATCACCATATTGAAGGAAGTCTCAGAAGAAGAAGGAATCAGACCCTCAGAACAGGAGCCAGAAATCTTGAAGGAAGGTGTGGAAGAAGCTAAGCAGGAAAGTGAAACTGAGCAAGCCAAGGAACTGCAAAAAGGCATGCTGGAAACATACCAACCAAAAGCACCATTTCCTCAGAGGTTAGGAGGAGGTGAAAAATGGAAAACCTATTCAAGGTTTTTAGAGACATTTAAGTCTCTCCATATCAATATTCCCTTCCTTGAGATTCTCCAGCAGATGCCTACACATATCAAGTATTTAAAGGAATTGCTGAGCAAGAAAAGAGTTTTGAAGGGAGGACAAACTGTAATAATGAACAAAGAATGCAGTGCCCTCATCAAGAAGGACATAGTCTCTAAGAAAACAGACCCAGGAAGTTTTCATATCCCCTGCATCATAGGGGAAACAAAAATTGACAGAGGATTCTGTGATCTAGGAGCTAGCATAAATGTGATGCCTCTGACTCTTATGAAGAGGCTACAACTGAATGAGGTGAGATCCACTGATGTAATCATACAACTGGCTGACAAAACTCGGAAGCAAGCTGAAGGGGTAGTTGAGAATGTGCTGGTGAAAGTGGGAAATTATTTCTTCCCCACAGACTTTGTCATTTTGGACATGGAGGAAAGCTACCTACACCCTATCATTCTGGGAAGGCCATTTCTAGCCACTGCTAGAGCGCTCATAGATGTAGAACAAGGAGAGCTAATTTTGAGAATACATGATGAACAGCTCATTTTCAATGTTTTCAAACCTGCATCTGAGCCTGAACCAGAACCTGAAAAGCCTAAGGATGATAGTAGCCATCTGTGTTTGGAGGAAAGCAATCCAGCAGCTGAAACTCTGAAACAGTCCTTGGAAGGCAAACAAGAATTGCAAGAGTTAAAGCCACAAGAATCAATAGAAACAGATCAGAAGGATCCTCCTGGCATAAGGGTCAATGAAGAAATCCTCAAGAGAAAGGGAAGAATTGTAAAGAAATTGCCAAGAGGGTGGAGAAACAAGAAAATTCCCACTGAAGGTTTCTCTCCGGGAGATAAAGTGATATCAAGTCATTATCTGCCAATCCCACCTGGCCTCAAAACCATTCCTTCCCAGCTCCCTCAAGTGTTCACAATCAGGAAAGTTCTTTCTATGGAACATTTGGAAATCATGAAGGAATCAAATGGGGATGTTTTCATAGTGAGAGGAGAGGACATCAAGCACTACAATCCACCCTAACAAGGGGCAACCGTCAAGCTAATGACGTTAAAGAAGCGCTTGTTGGGAGGCAACCCAACCTGAGGTAATACTCCCTTGCTGTTTCTTTTATTTGTTTCAATAAAAAGGTGAAGTAGTTTCTGTGCATTGCAAAGAATTAAGTTTGGTGTTTCACACCAAACAATGAATTCGTGGATCAATAATTCAAAGGGGAATGTGTGACTCTAAGTTTGGTGTTCCACCACACAGATCAACTGAACACAACAACCTTTGAATTATATGAAAGGAGCAACCATTCTAAGCAATCACAGGAATGCTTAAAATCCTTAGCAGCAACTTCATTCCAAGGAGAATTCAAGGACTCAAAGAGCAGAGGAGTAAGTAGGAGACTAAGTTTGGTGTTCACACACCAACTTAAGACTCAGACACTTGCCCATACATAGTTGAGCTAACCACTCAAGTGCTTGAGAAGCAAGCAACTTCATCACTCTTTGCAGGAAAGGAAACAAGGATCTGAGAAAGAACATGAAGCAACAATTAGGAGAAGAAGGAGAAATCAAATTGTTTCCTGGCAACAAAGAGAAAACAAGAAATTTCACAAGGTGGTGGTGTTCCTTGACAATTCTTTAAAAGGCAAACAAAAGCATGCTTGTTCTGGTTTAAACTGTAATTGTTGAATCTTTCTGGAATGTGAAGTTTTTAGTATGAGTGTCTGTTTACTGCTTTGAATAAAGTGAATGCCTAGATGTTTGGATATAACTTCACCTTCTTAAACAAATGCTTGCCATGCTTGTTCTGTTTCCAAAAATAAAAGAAAAAGTTTGAACAAAAGTAACTTGGCTCAATTAGTGACAAATCAAGTAGAATTAAGTGGTGGTATGCATGCTTGATTGTTTAGTCAGATCACTGGAAATAGAGTGTAGAATTATCATTTTTTGTGTAGAAATTGAAAACTGTCTATGGATCTTAATGAATAAATGTCTTTGGCCATGAAAAAGAAAGAAAAAGAAGAAGAAAAAGCCACTGAAAAAGGGCAACCAAAAAGCAAAAAAATTGAGAAAATAAGCTAGGCACCAATGGTTTGAACTTCTGAGACAAATGCCTGTGGTGTTTATGTATTAAGGATATGCTTGGATGAATAGGTTCTGAGGAGTGTTTCAACACTTGGTAACTTGGGTTAACTAACCCGGGATTATCAACCAAAAGTCCATTATCAAGAGCAACCTAAATACAAAACATTTAGTCACACAAAGAGGTGCTGGGCACCAATGTCTCAAGAAGAAATGTGAACTAAAATGCCTGGAGTGGATATGTGTAGTGCACTGATAAGAAAAAGAAAATGCCAAAGGCTTGTGCAACACATGACACTAAGCAAACAAGGAGCAAAGGAGCTCTAAGAAAAAGAAAAGAAAAACAAAGAAGAGAAAAGTGCCAAGGACATAAGAATAACAAGAGGCCATAGCAGTGTTTGATGGATGCAATGAAAAAGTGATAATCTTACCTGATAAGAATGAAAAAGTGATGCTGCAACTTTCTGCATAAAACCCTTCTGATGAACTTCAAATGCTTGCTAATATAGCCAATATAATTGCTTTCTGTTTCAAACTTTCTTCTCAAATAACTCAGGACTTGCTTAGGGACAAGCAAGTATTAAGTTTGGTGTTGTGATGCCAAGGCATCTTAGGCTAGTTTCACTAGCATTTTTCTGTTAGTTTTAGTTGTTTTATGCATTTTCTTGAGCTTAAAGTAACCAAGAATGGTTAAATGAATAACAAAGCAATGAACCATCCAAACAGTATGATTTTGATGCAAATTCCATGAGTTTTTAGTTATATTACTTGAATGCTATGAATGGAAGATTTCTCATGAAATTTTGCAAGACTTTGATGCAATTGTTTGGATGATTTCAGGGAAGAAGAGGCTAGGCAAGGAAGCAACAAAATCAATAAAGGAAGCTTGAATATCACATGTGGAGTTTAAGTTCCAGTTTAAGCTTAAACTGGAGCTTAAACGCCAAAATCATGAAGGCTAAGAAATGCTGGAACTGGCGTTTAACCTCCAGTTTAACCTTAAACTGGAAGTTAAACGCCAGAATGAGAATTTCACCAAGGGAGCTTAAACGTGTTCGACACAAATTCTCACCAAAGGCATCTTAGGCTAGTTTCACTAGCATTTTTCTGTTAGTTTTAGTTGTTTTATGCATTTTCTTGAGCTTAAAGTAACCAAGAATGGTTAAATGAATAACAAAGCAATGAACCATCCAAACGGTATGATTTTGATGCAAATTCCATGAGTTTTTAGTTATATTACTTGAATGCTATGAATGGAAGATTTCTCATGAAATTTTGCAAGACTTTGATGCAATTGTTTGGATGATTTCAGGGAAGAAGAGGCTAGGCAAGGAAGCAACAAAATCAATAAAGGAAGCTTGAATATCACATGTGGAGTTTAAGTTCCAGTTTAAGCTTAAACTGGAACTTAAACTACCAAGCCATATAATGCTGGAAATGGCGTTTAAGTTCCAGTTTAAGCTTAAACTGGAGCTTAAACGCCAGAATCATGAAGGCTAAGAAATGCTGGAACTGGCGTTTAACCTCCAGTTTAACGTTAAACTGGAAGTTAAACGCCAGAATGAGAATTTCACCAAGGGAGCATTTCCACGTTTAACCTCCAGTTTAACCTTAAACTGGAGGTTAAACGCCAGAAGTAAGACAGGCACCAGGAGCATTTCCACGTTTAAGCTCCAGTTTAAGGTTAAACTGGAGCTTAAACGTGTTCGACTATTTCTCTCCTCCAGGGTTGCTTTCTCATTTCCACGTTTAAGCTTCAGTTTAACCTTAAACTGAAACTTAAACGTGTTCGACTATTTCTCTCCTCCAGGGTTGCTTTCCCATTTCCACGTTTAAGCTTCAGTTTAACCTTAAACTGAAGCTTAAACGTGTTCGACCCAATTGCTCCTCCAGGGTTGCTTTCTTCATTTCCACGTTTAAGCTTCAGTTTAACCTTAAACTGAAGCTTAAACGTGTTCGACATTTCACACTCCTGGGTTGCTTTCTTCCATTTCCACGTTTAAGTTTCAGTTTAACCTTAAACTAAAACTTCAACTTCAACTTAAACGCCACTTTTTGAAAGGATTTCTAGGCCAAATATATTGAAGTTTAAGTTGGCATTTGAGCACAAACATTAACTTAAACGTATTATGGTATGAAACCCAATTGAATATCATGGTTTATGGGATTGGGCCTGAAGAATTGATGAGTCTGGAGCTTTAATTTGTTGAGTCTTGTGTCATTACTTGTTTATCACTAAGTTTGCTCAATGAATGTTACAGAATTGGATCACAGCCTCATCAGGATTATGGACCATAAACCCAAAGCAAAAGGAATTCAGGGAAAGGCCTCAAAGCCCAAGAAACACAACAGAAGCTCAATTTAGAAAGTGTATAAATAGGATAGAATTTAAGTTAGTAAGGAGGAAGTTTTACACACAGAGAACTTTGGATCATTTTTCTTTAGTTTTGTAATTGAATTCAGAGCTATGACTCACTAAACCCCTTTCATTGGGTTAGGGAGCTCTATTGTAATTCAATGAATCAATAATAGTTTTATCTTCTTCTTCAATCTTTTCTCTTGAATTTTGTTAGAAAGCTTCTTGATCTAATTCCATTGGGTAGTTGTCTTGGGAAAGAAACTACCCATAATTGGAATCCTTCGGAACCTTGGGAAAGGAATGGAGGATTCATGCTAGAGAAGCTTTCTCACAGTGAATTGGATTGGGGTTTGGATGGATATTGTGACATGTAATCCTACCAAATTGTGGTTCATGAAACTGTGTGGTATAATCAGTGATCGAGCATCATCTCTTCTTATGAACATTTAAACCAAGGGATTGGGAATTTGTTTGTTTTTAGAGAGAATTGGTGAGCCAAGGGATTGGGATCCAATCATATAAGATTGCCAAGCAAAATTCAATGAATGCATTGGTTGAGGAAGGGATAAAAGTTGTTTTGATTCGGAGATCTCAATATCTCCTAACACCCAATGAACTCCCCATTTCTGATTTACCACTTTCTCTTTACATTCTGCAATTAAATTCATGCAATCACCCCCATCCCTTTTAATTTCAGCAATTTAGCTTCTCGCTCTTTAATTCATGCAATTTTACATTCCGCAATTCTCATCTAAATCTTGATTCCGCTCAACTAGAACATACTTCTAATCCGAATTGCTCACTCAACCAATCCTTGTGGGATTCGACCTCACTCTATTGTGAGTTTTTACTTGACGATAACCGGTGCACTTGCCGGAAGGAATTTTGCCGATCGTGCAATTTCCTAAATCGTAGCATATCAAGTTTATGCGCATCAAGTGTCAGGGTTATATTCTGTTGGCTGCTAATGTATTGGGTGATGCCCAGAACTTAGATCAGATTCCGATAGTTAGAGACTATTCGGAGGTATTTCCGAAGGATATTCCTGAATTTCCACCTCAAAGGGAGATTGAGTTTGCGATTGAATTGGTGTCAGGAGCTGGACCAGTGTTAATTACGCTGTATAAGATGGCTCCGATAGAGCTGGCAGAGTTAAAGACTCGGTTAGAGGAACTTCTGAACAAGAGGTTCATTCGACCGAGTGTATCACCGTGGAGAGTGCCAGTTTTATTGGTGAAGAAGAAAGATGGAGGAATGCGTTTGTGCGTGGATTACCAACAGCTAAACAAAGTAACTGTGAAGAACAAGTACCCGCTGCCAAGGATAGATGACTTGATGGATCAATTGCAAGGAGTCGGAGTGTTTTCCAAAATTGATTTGAGATCTGGTTACCGTCAGATAAGGGTGAAGGAGGATGATATCCCTAAGACTGCGTTTAGGACGCGCTATGGACACTACAAGTTTGCGGTGATATCCTTTGGGTTACCGAATGCACCTGCTGTTTTCATGGATTACATGAACTGAGTGTTTCATGCCTTTTTGGACAAATTCGTGGTGGTTTTCAGGTGAATGAGGGTCAATCCCACGAGGATTGATAGATTAAGCAACAATGGTTAAGTGATTTACTTAGTTAGACAAATAGAAAACGGTGTTGAAGGTTCAAAAGCATAAACAGTAATTTCAAAATATCAGAAAACAAACAATAAAATTGAAATGAATAATATATGAGAAAATAGTTAAAGCTTCAGAGATATCTATTTTCTAGATTGACTTTTCTTACTAACTATTTTAATCATGCAAGATTTAATTCATGGCAAACAATATATGACTAAGCCCTAATTCCTTAGACCTTCTTAGTCAACCCTAACTTTCATCAACCGCCAATTCCTTGGTCATTTAATTCCAATTAGAGGATGAAGTTCAATTCTAATTTATGTACCACAGAAACTCTAATTACCCAAATATAAAAGGATTATATGTCACATATCCCGTTAAGTCCAGATAATTAGAAGTTTAGGAGAAATTATTTTCAAGCTGTTGTTCAAGTAAAGAGCTTTTCCAAGTTATACAAGAACTCAATTAGAATAAGGGTCATACTTTCGTTCCACCCAAATTCATAAGATAAAGAACGAAAATGATTCTTGAAAAAGAAATCAATACATGAATTAAAATAGAAAAATAATAGTATCAATCCATACAATAGATAGAGCTCCTATCCTTAACAATGGAGGTTTAGTTGCTCATGGTTCAAAGAGAAAATAAGGATTCTGAAAAACAGTAAATTATGGAATGAGGTAGGAGAGAAGAGAGAGCCCGAAGGGCTGATTCTTTTCCCTTTTATATCTAATCCTAATTAATGTAAAATACATTGTCTAAAACTAAAATAATATCTTTTTCTAATTGTAAATAAAATAAAAGTTGAATCAAAATTAATTTGATTGATCCGTGCAGGGCTTGAGGAGCGTGGGGACCATGGATTCATTAATCTCCACGCTGAAGTTGGCTTTTTCCAAGTTCAACGTGGAGAAGGCAGTGTGGTCTTTAGCGTGTTCCTTTGAATCAGCGTAGAGAAGGCAGCGTGTGCTTCCCTGGGAGTTCTCAAATCCACGCTGAACTTGGCAAGAACCAAGTTCAACGTGGATGATGCAGAGGTTGCAGGAAGAGAAATGTGCATTATTATATTTCCTTGGAAAGCCCTAGAAGTTAACTTTCCAATGTCGCTAGAATCACATCAATTTGACCTCTGTAGCTCAAGTTATTCTTGTTTGAGTATAAGGAGGTCAGGATTGACAGCATCATTCGCTTTCTTCCTTTTCTGCTACAAAACTCCGTCAAATCCATCCAAATGCTACCTGAAATAAATAGAATTGTGCAAAACTCAAAGTAGCATCCATAGTGGCCAAAAGATATTTAAATTTTGATTAAACTTAGTAATTCAAGTGCAAATTCACAAGGAAAAGATAGATAAGATGCTCACGCATCACAATACCAAACTTAAATTGTTGCTTGTCCTTAAGCAACCAAAATAAGTGCATGATTAAGATGTGAATTTGCATGAGAAGTGAGAGTTCAGTTATGCTTAAGTCTATTCTTAAAGTGGGGTTTATCTCCTGCAATTCTGAACAGTTCTGGCATCTCACTCTCCTTTAAATCAGAGGACTATCACTGTCATTCGGAATTAGAATCTGGATTATATTATGAATTCTCTGATCTTTCTACTTCAGTTTAATCCTTGAACACAACAAATTTCCTTTAATTCTCTTTTCTATGGTGCTTTGCACCTTGAGCCTAGCCGTGACTTTAAATGTTTTGTCTCAAGTTTCACTTGACACAAAAACACCACAAGCACTTAACTGTGGAACTCTCTTTAAGTTCTGATTTTTCTTTCAATTACTCCCAGACAGTGGTGTTGAAAGCCTTGGGCATACTCTGCCAAATGCATTTGGTCTCGACTCTAAATATTCTGTCTCAAGGATTACTTGACACAAGAACACCACAAGCATATGACTAAGGAAACAACTCTTTGAGCTTTTAATCATGTCTGACCTCTTTAGTCATTGATGCTGACGTGGCAGAAATTGGCGGATTAAAAAATTAATGTAAGAGATACATTGCAGGTACAGTTCTTAACCAACAAAAATCCGCTTATCAATTTAGAAGGGTTGTTACAAAATTAGAATTAAAATACTGGGAGTATGAATCCCAGGTCGTCTCCCAACGAGTTGCAGAAAGAAGTGCTATTTTATTAATCAGATGTTTTCAAAAATGGTTTCGAGTTGATAAACAGGAAATTGAATCAGAGAATTTATGTAATTTAAATAAAAATCTTGACCGGGAGTAGATTAGTCGGAGGTCCTATCCTTGTTGGAGTTCTCCCAAGATTAATCGATAATTGAAGGTTGTTCTGCTTAGTTATCCTTTACCAGGTAGAGGAAAGTCAAGCAAGTTGGAAGTCTATTTCTATTCACAAGTTCTAATCCTCTCCCTTGGGAAGGATTAGTGTCAGTGATTAGAGAGCGATCCAACAATAAACCCAATTACAATTTTACTCTTGAGCATTCCAACTCAAGGTTCTCCTTTCAATCAACTCCCAATCAAGTTATGAAACTACTTGCTCATTATGAATGTAAACTTCACAAAATAAGAAGGGGAAATAAAGGAAAACATGATGAATAATAATAAAAAAGATCAGTTAAAAATAAAAATAGTTCTTGTATTAATAAATTCTAAAAAAAATCCAATAGTAACTCTGAACAAATTAAAGATATGAAAGAGTAAGTGACAAGTAAGGAAACAAACTAGAATGATGAAGTCTTGGCGGAGGTAATAACTCTTCTCAATATCCCAATCCAAAAAGCAATAAAAATAAAATCCTAAGAACTATGAATGTGTAGAGAGAAAACCTAGAGGAGGAGTAAAATCAGATCTCAAACTAAAAAAATCATGCTGAATGAATTTCCCCTGGTCTCTGCATGTTCCCTGGCTCTAATATGTTTTTCTGGGCCAAAAACTGGGTCAAAACATGGCCCAAAATTGCCCCCAGCGAATTCTGCAAATTCTGCAGATCGCGCACGTCACGGGATCGCGTCATCCACGCGTTCGCGTCATCCAGCGTTTTGCCTTGCCACGCGTGCGCGTCATCCACGCATTCACGTCACTTGTGCAGTTTCCAATCCATGCGTTCGTGTCAGGCATAAGAGCGCGTCACTGCAATTTCTCCATTTCGCGCGGTCGCGTGAGCCATGCGTCGGCGTCGCTTCTCGCTGGTCATCTCCTTAATTTCTTGTGTTCCTTCCATTTTTGCAAGCCTCTTCTCCAATTTCCAAGTCATTCATGCCCTATAAAGCCTGAAACACTTAACACAGGGGTCACGACATCGAGTGGAATAAAGGAGAATTAAAATACATAATTAAAAGTCTATAGGAAGCAAGCTTTCAACCATGGAGTAATTTTGGGAAGGAATTGTAAATACATGCTAATCATATGAATAAGTGGGTAAAGATTTGATAAAACCACACAATTAAACACAATATAAACCATAAAATAATGGTTTATCAACCTCCCCACACTTAAACATTAGCATGTCCTCATGCTTAGTTGAAGGAGATAAAATAAATGAGTAGGAACATGTAAAACTCATGCAATGCAATGCAGCCTATACATATGAATCCAACTATATGATTCTTGTCCACTTGGTTAAAAGTAAATAAGCTCTTCAAGACAATCACAAATCAAATTCCACTAATTCAATTCTTATACAGTAAGAACAGATAAAAATTCAAGAAGGTGGCTCATGAAAGCAAGGAACATAGAATTTAAGCATTGAACCCTCACTGATGATGTATGTACACTCTAATCTCTCTAGTGTATAGGGTAATCACTCTACCCTTCTCTAATCATGCTCTCTAATTTTTTGTTCTTCACCTAACCAATCAACAACATTTAATGTACCAATGCAAACATCATGAGGTCTTTTCAAGGTTGTAATGGGGTTAAGGTAAAGGTAAGGATACATATATGGCTAAGTGAGCTTATAAATTGAATCTTTAATTAAACTAAGCTTTCACCTGATCATGTATGTATATTCTATATAACTTTAAATTTCATACCTAGCTACCCAAAATTTTCCTTTCACATTCCATACTCATGCATCAACCTTTATTTTGATTTTATCATATGTGCATTGATCTTTAAATTTTAAAATAGCATTGGGGTAATTTTGCCCCCTTATTTTATTTATTGAATATTTTTGGATTTTTTTTAAATAAAAATTAAACATAGCTTATCAATGCACATGGATTTCTAATTTTTATAGTCTCACATGAGTAGGTACCCAAATTTCCATTATATTATCATGACACATTCCCTTGTTATCTTTTGTTCTCCCAATCTTCCCATACTCAATTAACACATAATTCTATCTTAAGCTAACCAAAGATTCAATTGGGATATGTAATTATTTTTCCGCTTAAGGTTAGTAATGTGGTAAAATACAGAATAAATGGGATTCAAAGGCTCAAAGTGGCTAACAATTAATACTTAAGGGGTAGGCTTAATTTGGATAAGTGAGCTAAACAAATAATGGCCTCAATTATATGCAAGCATATAAATATATTAAACATTGGACATATAGGGTGAAACAAAATATAGCTTACAATCATAGAGAAGTAAACACACAAGAATAAAATATTTATGGTTAAATAATGTAACCATGTAACTAAGCTCAAAGTCTCACAGGTTGTGTGTTCTTTAGCTCAAAAACCATGTTCCAATTACAACTTCAAACAAATTTAATATAAAGGTTTTATTTATTTAAATTAGTGAAAAAAAATTTTCAAAAAAATAGGATCTTAAAAGAAACTTATTATCCTTTCAATCAAGTAGAACATGCATGCAACTAACCTATTACTTTGCAATTTATCCTATTCTACAAAAGAAACACTAACTAAATATCCTATTTTATTGGTGTTAAGGAAGAGAAATTACCTCCGGAAGTCAGGTACTGACCGACCTCCCCACACTTAAGGCTTTGCACCGTCCTCGGTGCCATCTATCAGGAACAAAGGTGGGTTGGTAGCAGTATCTCCACAGTCGGGACCGTCATGGCTCCCTGTGCTAGTAAAAGAAGTGGGGTCCGGGGTGTCTGGGTCTTTGTATTTTCCATAAGTAGCTCCTTGAGGTATGTGAATCGACGCTTGTTACGGTGCTCTCTTAGCTTTGCTTTGTGTTCCTGCCGATCCAACCTCTCAAGTATCTGATGGAGCAGTTGGGTTGTTGTAGGTGCTTGTGGTGTTGAAGGAGGAATGTCTTCAGCCGGTTCAGTAAGTAGGCTTGTAGTGACAGCTGGAGGCCTGATATATTTCCCGTTAGGGACGTACTGATCATCCCGTGAAAGCATGGCTTTGGTGTCCCCAGCTCTGTAGGAGACTCCGGCTGCTGAGATAAGATCTGAGACTAAGGCGGGAAAAGGTAAGTTACCCGTAATTTGTACGTGTCCCATGGCATTCCGGATGTGTCTTGGTAAGTTTAGGTGCTGGTCTGTAAGGATACATCAAAGTAAAACAGCCATGTCTGCAGTGAAGGAGGACTCGTGGGTGCTCGGAAAGACATAATGTGACATGATCTGTGCCCATACTCGAGCTTCCAGGGTAAGTGCTGAAGCCGATATCCCTTTAGGTAAGAAACGATGGTATCCATAAATCCATCTGCTGCCAGGTAGTGCGATAACTCTGAGAACATCGTTCCAGTCAAATTAGTACGTCTGGCGCTTGAGTGAGGCTTCTTGAAATGCATCCAGTCCTTCTGGAGTAGGCGGAGATCTAGAGCTCGTTGAATGGCCTCTTTTGTAATGGGGACTTGCTTCTGATAGACATAGACAGACTACAGGAATGGCAGGTGAAAATTAGAGTAGAACTCGACTACCCAAGAAAGATTAACCTGCCGTGGCTGTCTCTGTAGGAAACCCATTGTCAGCGCTGAATTCGCGGCTCAACAAATTCAGCAATACGGGTCGGGAGGATAAGAAGGTATTCGTTGTTGTAACTCCTTTCTGCCAGGATGGGGAACATCTGCTCACAGTAGCGGTTGGTAAATCACGCAGTGTCCTTTGCTGGGAAGGCTCTCTCTTTTTCATCAACCTTTATAATCCTCTTAGTTCTTTTTGTTGAGGGCTTGACTGCAGTTGAAGATGGCTCTGCCACTAAAGCTCTTTTTATTCCTCTTCTTGCTGGTGGTTTGGGGGTAGCTTTTTCTTTGCCTTTCTTGGTGGCCATCCTAAAAGAAAGAAAAAAGAAAGTATGTTAAAATGTCAAGGGTTAGGGCAAGGAAGAGAACAGGAAAGGTGGTAATCAATGCACATTAAAAGATGAATGATGTTAACACATGGTCATGACTACATGTGAAAAATCATCAATAGAAATATAGCAAGTGCATATGATGACAATGAAATGCAAGGTGTTTATTGGCATGCCGGCAAAGGCATGAGTAGCATAGATCAAGCATTCAATGTCCAAGTTAGATTACCAAGCCTTTCAAACTAATAACCTATTTGTAATAACAATTATATTGAAATAATATAATATAAAAAGGGTTTTGTGAAAAGAAAGCATTTAAAGTAGAAGAATAAAAGAAATCCTAAAAATAGTGAACAATGCCATACGGGCGTTTTCACAAACACATAGCATGCATGGTAAATAAACTATTGAAAGTATTAGATTGAACATGCAACCAACCCTTAAAAATTAATATAAAATTGTCAAACAAGATTTGTAACAATTCACAAGCAAATCATAATAAATAAGAATGACCCAAATAAATTTCCAACACCAATTAAAAGAAAAGGAAAGAAAAAGGAAACATGGATAATGAAAGTAAAAAGAAAAAGAAAAGAAGAAAACATAGAAACAAGAAGAAGGATAGAAAAGTAAGGAGGAAAGAAGAAAAGAAACCTTGATAATGGTGGTGAGAGAGAGAAAGTAGAAAGTGAGAAAGAAGGAAGAAGGAAGGAAGGGGAAGAAAATAAGGAGGGAAAAGAAAAGTAGGATTTGGGGAAGAAAAAGATAAGATATTTTGGCAGGTTTGGATAAGCTGTGCGGCGCGAGCGACGCGGACGCGTGGGGTATGTGTTCTCGTGAATGGGGCTTAGATGAATCGACGCAGACACGTTGCTCACGCGGACGCGTGACTCGTTCTGTGCTACTGGCGCGAGGGCAGCCTCGCGCTCGCACAACTCTCTGTTCGAGACTCATTGTTGCCAAATTCCAGGGTGACGCGTTCGCGTGGTGCACGCGATCGCGTGGATGACCAATATTGGAAGACGACGCGGACGCGTTGGGCACGCGTTCGCGTGGTAGGGCTTGTGCAACTAGCACTATTCTAGCGCCACTCCATCACAATTTGCTGCCGTGCACCCTTTCTTATGTCAATTTTCAGGGCACGCGTTCGCGTGCTTGACGCGGACGCGTGGGAGGCATTTCTCCCACATGACGTGGATGCATCAATGACGCGGTCGCGTGGGTCAATTTGTGCCACAGGCACGCCTCCAGCCACGGTCTCGCGTGACTTTCTGTTAAGTTTGCTTTTTCTTCCCAGGGCCAATACGACGCGGACGCGTCGGTGACGCTGTCGCGTCACATGCCGCTTTCTTCCTCTCTCTTCGCTTTTTTTTTTTTGTATATGCAATTATGCAAATGAAGATGCAAACTATATGTGCTAAAAATGAGAAGAGTTATTGAAAAAAAAGAAAACTAAGAAGAAAGAAAGGAACGATCGTAGCATGGTGGGTTGTCTCCCACCTAGCACTTTGCTTTAACGTCCTTAAGTTGGACGCTCCACTAGCTCAGTCTTCTGCTGTGGGTGGATCCTCCAAGAGAAAGATCTCTAGCTCCTTGTTTTTCATCACCTTCTCACCATGATATAGCTTTAAGCGATGTCCATTAATTTTGATGAATTCAGAGCTTGAAGGATGACTCAGGTGGAAAACTCCGTATGGCCCAGCCTTCTCTACTCTATATGGACATTCCCATCTTGATCTCAACTTGCCTGGCATGAGCCTCAGTCTAGAGTTGTAAAGGAGGACAAAGTCCCCAGGTTTAAACTCTCTCCTCTTGATGTGCTTATCATGCACAACCTTCATCTTTTCCTTGTACAGCCTTGAGTTCTCATAAGCTTCTAGGCGAAGGCTTTCTATCTCTTGCAGTTGCAACTTCCTTTCAGCTCCATCTTTCTCGAATCCCATGTTGCACTCCTTCACTGCCCAAAAGGCTTTGTGCTCTACCTTAACTGGGAGGTGACAGGCTTTTCCATAAACTAAGCGGAAGGGACTCATCCCAATGGGTGTCTTGTATGCTGTTATGTATGCCCATAGTGCATCTTGTAGCCTGGTGCTCCAGTCTCTTCTATGAGGTTTGACTATCTTCTGCAATATACGCTTTATCTCTTTGTTAGACACCTCGGCTTGCCCATTGGTCTAGAGATGGTAGGCTGTTGCCACTTTATGAATTATCCCATGCTTCTTCAGTAATCCTATTAGTCTCCTGTTACAGAAATGGGTGCCTTGATCGCTCACGATTGCTCGTGGTGATCCAAAGCGACAAATAATATGGTTTCTAACAAAGGAAACAATAGTGTTAGCATCATCAGTGCGGGTAGGAATTGCTTTCACCCATTTAGAAACGTAATCTACAATTAACAATATATAAAAATAACCTTTAGAATTTGGAAATGGACCCATGAAGTCAATGCCCCAAACATAAAAAATTTCACAGAAAAGCATAATCTGTTGAGGCATCTCATCCTTCTTGGATATATTACCAAACCTTTGGCATGGGGAACAAGATTTACAAAATTCAGCAGCGTCTTTAAAAAGAGTAGGCCACCAGAATCCACAGTCTAAAATTTTTCTAGCTGTTCTTTGAGGGCCAAAATGTCCTCCACTCTCAGATGAGTGGCAGGCCTCAAAAATGGACTGGAATTCTGATTGAGGCACACACCGTCTAATTACCTGGTCAGCGCCACATCTCCATAAATATGGGTCATCCCATATATAATATTTGGACTCGCCTTTCAGCTTGTCTCTTTGATGCTTAGTAAAGTCTGGAGGAAAAGTGTGGCTAACTAGATAATTAGCTACAAGCGCATACCAAGGGACTACTTCAGATACTACTTGTAAGTTGTCGAATGGGAAATTATCATTTATAGGAGTGGAGTCATCCCTAATGTGCTCAAGGCGACTCAAGTGGTCTGCCACTAGATTCTGATTACTACTCCTATCCTTAATTTCTAAATCAAATTCTTGTAGTAGCAGTATCCAACGTATAAGCCTTGGTTTGGACTCTTTTTTAGCTAATAAATACTTTAGAGCTGCGTGGTCTGAGTACACTACTACTTTAGCACCAAGTAAATAGGCTCGGAATTTATCCAGAGCAAAAACAATAGCAAGAAGCTCTTTCTCATAGTAGTGTCATTAGACTGAGTGGCGTCTAAAGTCTTAGACGCATAAGCAATTACAAAAGGATCCTTACCTTCACGCTGAGCCAGCGCCGCTCCTACTGCATGATTGGAAGCATCGCACATGATTTTAAATGGCTGGCTCCAGTCTGGTCCTCTCACAATTGGAGCTTGAGTCAGGGCGGTCTTCAGCTTATCAAACGCTTGTTTGCAATCCTCACTGAACTCGAACTCAGTGTCTTTCTGTAGTAGTCTGGATAAGGGTAGTGCTATCTTACTGAAGTCCTTAATGAATCTCCGGTAAAAACCTGCATGGCCAAGGAACGAACGGACTTCCCTCACAGAGGAGGGGTAAGGTAAACTAGAAATAACATCCACCTTTGCTGGATCTATAAAAATGCCAGTACTAGACATAACATGTCCTAGTACAATCCCTTGTTTTACCATAAAGTGACATTTTTCAAAATTCAATACAAGGTTCGTACTAACACATCTATCTAATACTCTAGATAAACTATCTAAGCAAAGGCTAAATGAATCACCTTAGACGCTAAAATCATCCATAAAAACCTCCATACAGTTCTCAATAAGGTTAGTGAAAAGTCTCATCATGCACCTTTGGAAAGTGGCTGGTGCATTGCATAAGCCAAAGGGCATTCTCTTATAAGCATAAGTTCCAAAAGGACATGTAAAAGTAGCCTTTTTCCTGATCTTCAGGAGCTATATGGATTTGAAAATAGCCTGTATAACCATCTAAAAAGCAATAATGGGATTTACCTGACAGGCGATCAAGCATCTGATCAATGAATGGCAAGGGATAATGATCCTTGCGAGTGGCTTGGTTGAGACGCCTATAGTCAATGCAAACTCTCCATGAATTCTGCACTCTAGTTGTCAGAAGCTCTCCATGCTCATTTCTCACTGTTGTGATTCCAGACTTCTTGGGCACCACTTGTACTGGACTGACCCATTCGCTATCTGAGATGGGGTAAATAATATCTGTTTCAAGTAGTATGGTCACTTCTTTCTTGACAACTTCTAAGATGGTGGGATTCAGTCTTCTTTGAGGTTGACGGACAGGCTTTTCTCCCTCTTCTATGAATATTATGTGCTCGCAAACTTGAGGGTTGATGCCCACTATATCTACTAGGCTCCATCCAATTGCTTTCTTGTGTTTTCTCAGCACACTGAGTAGCTGTTCTTCTTGTTGGGAAGTGAGTCCCCTTGCAATGATAACTGAAAACTTCTGCTTGTTCTCAAGGTAAGCATACTTGAGGTGTGGAGGGAGGGGTTTTAATTCTAACTTCTGCTTATAGCCAGGGTCTGGATCATCTGGAGCTGGTGATAATGGTGAAGTGCTCTCATTGTCCTCTGAAAATGTCCCCACACTTGGACCTTATCCTATGTACTTCTCTTCTAATTCCTCCTGGTGAACTTCAGCCACGGTTTCATCTATGATGTCACACTGGGAGATAGAATGATCATCCGGAGGGTGCTTCATAGCTTTATTTAAACTGAATTTTACTATTCTGCCATCTATTTCAAAAGAATAAGTTCCTGAAAATGGGTCCATCTTGAACTTTGAAGTCTTCAAGAATGGTCTTCCAAGCAGAATTGATGATGGCCTTCCTGAGTCATTAGGGGGCATTTCCAGGATATAGAAGTCAATGGGAAATATGAGCCCCTTAATGCTCACTAATACATCTTCAGCAATTCCAACCACTGTAATAATGCTTTTATCTGCTAACACAAAATGAGCTGCCGACCTTTTTAAGGGAGGGAGCCTCAAATTATCATATATAGACAAAGGCATTATACTAACACATGCTCCTAAATCACACATGCAGTCAAAAAAGATCACACCTCTAATAGTACAATTAACCATACATGGACCTGGATCACTACACTTTTCAGGTATACCTCCCATTAAGCAGATATAGAACTACCTAAAGGAATAGTTTCTAATTCATTAATTTTGTCTTTATGTATACATAAATCTCTTAGAAACTTTGCGTATTTAGGTACCTACTGAATAACATCAAAAAGGGGAACAGTTACCTCAACCTTTTTGAATATTTCTACCATTTTGGGATCAAGTTCCATTTTCTTCCTGGGCTTCCTTGCAATTTGTGAAAATGGAATAGGAAGGGCATTTTCTGCAGCGTCAGCATCCTTTGGTGCTTCTTTCTGTGGTTGAGCTTCTTCTTCTTCAACCATGTCTTGTATGTCCTCTTCCTCTTCAGCATCTTCTACTTCCACCACCTCTTCAGCTGAGGCATGTTCTGGTGGGTTTGGCTCCTCCTGATTCCTCTCTTGCAGTGTGGTTCCGGACCTTAGGGTGATGGCATTGATGCCACCCTTTGGATTGGGTAAGGGTTGAAAAGGAATTCCACTGGAGCTTGCATGTTGAGTGTTTGAAGTATTGGATGATCCCATATGAGATTAAAATACCTCGTCATTTGGAGAGGAATTAGAATAAGTGATCTGAGGAACTTGTTGTTGGTTGTGCTGTGGTCCTTGGGATTGCCTCAGGTGAGGTGCTCTGTAAGGTTGGTTCTGGTTCTGCTACCTGTTGATGTTATTATTCCACCTCTGATTTCCCTAATTGTCTCTGCCTCCTCTGTTATTGTTGTCCCTCCAGCCCTGGTTAGAATTATCTCTCCAACCTTGGTTGGAATTGTCCTGCCATCTATGGTTGTATCTGCCACCTTGATTGTATCCTTGATTGGGGCAGTCATAAAAGTTAAGAGTGGCTGCTACAGTATTGTCTTCCTGTTGGAGCTGCAGACATTCATCAGTATAATGACTATAATCAGCACAAATTCCGCACACTCTCTGTGGGACTAACTGTTGGCTTTACTGAGCCTGTTGTTGACTCAACTGCATCTGCTTCAGTAAGTTGGTCATTTCACATATACTCTGAGTCAGAGCAGTAGTCTCTTTGCTAGAAGATACCTCTGCAACAGCTTTTGACCGGCTTTGTTTCTGCCTGTGTTTCTGAGTAGATTCAGCTAAATCGCTGATCAATTTCCATGCCTCATCGGTGGTCTTGTACTTTTTCATAGACCCATTACTAGCACTTTCCAATGTGGTCTTATCTTGAGGCCTCATGCCCTGTGTGACGTAGCCGAGCAACACTATCTTGTCAATCATATGGTGGGGGAATGCTTCCAGAAGATTGTTGAAGCGCTCCCAGTATTCGTAGAGAGTCTCGGATTCGTCCTGAACAATCACGGAAATGTCTTTCCTCAGTTTATCAGTAACTTCAGCTGGAAAGAATTTTTCCAAAAATTCTCTTCTAAGCATATCCCAGTCAGAAACAGTTGCTGCGGGTTGAGTCTAGTACCACTCTCTCGCCTTTCCCTCAAGAGAGAATGGGAAGGCTTTTAACAGAATAGAAGTTTCATCTGCACCATCACGCCTGACAGTAGAATAGGCTGCCTAGAAATCCCTAAGGTGCTTGATAGGCTCTTGAGTAGGTAAGCCATGAAACTTAGGCATCAAGTTAAGTAGTGCAGTCTTTATTTCAAAATCTGTAGCCACCGCTGGGTGCTGCGCTTGAAACGGTTGCAGTGTAAAATCATGGGCTCCAGCCTCCTGGATAGTAACTCTCCTAGGTGCTGCCATGTCACCTGCACGTAAATCAACCAAATCAGTAGAAAGGGAGCTTGTTTCTTCCTCAAGTGACGTTTCAGATTCGCCCTCGGAGAGGACTAACCGACGCCGAGCTTGCCTTATACGTGAAATAGTTCTTTCAATCTCAGGATCAAATACTGGCAAGCTTGGATCAGGAAGTGAACGCGTCATTTAATAAAAGAAACATGCAGCTCATAGTAGCAAAATAAAATAAAATTCAAATAAATAAATTCCAATCAATAACTTAGCACTCTATTGCAACTCCCCGGCAATGGTGCCAAAAATTGACGTGGCAAAAATTGGCGGATTAAGAAATTAATGTAAGAGATACGTTGCAAGTACAGTTCTTAACCAACAAAAATTCACTTATCAATTTAGAAGGGTTATCACAAAATTAGAATTAAAATACTGGGTGTATGAATCCCAGGTCGTCTCCCAATGAGTTGCAGAAAGATGTGCTATTTTATTAATCAGATATTTTCAAAAATGGTTTTGAGTTGATAAACAGGAAATTAAATCAGAGAATTTATGTAATTTAAATAAAAATCTTGACCGGGAGTAGATTAGTCGGAGGTCCTATCCTTGTTGGAGTTCTCCCAAGATTAATCGATAATTGAAGGTTGTTCTGCTTAGTTATCCCTTACCAGGTAGAGGAAAGTCAAGCAAGTTGGAAGTCTATTTCTATTCACAAGTTCTAATCCTCTCCCTTGGGAAGGATTAGTGTCAGTGATTAGAGAGCGATCCAACAATAAACCCAATTACAATTTTACTCTTGAGCATTCTAACTCAAGGTTCACCTTTCAATCACTCCCAATTAAGTTATGGAACTACTCGCTCATTATGAATGTAAACTTCACAAAATACGAAAGGGAAATAAAGGAAAACATGATGAATAATAATAAAAAAGATTAATTAAAAAAAAAATAGTTCTTGTATTAATAAATTCTAAAAATAATCCAATAGTAACTCTGAACAAATTAAAGATATGAAAGAGTAAGTGACAAGTAAGGAAACAAACTAGAATGATGAAGTCTTGGTGGAGGTAACAACTCTTCTCAATATCCCAATCCAAAAAGCAATAAAAACAAAATCCTAAGAACTATGAATGTGTAGAGAGAAAATCTAGAAGAGGAGTAAAATCAGATCTCAAACTAAAAAAATCATGCGAAATGAATCTCCCCTGGTCTCTGCATGTTCCCTGGCTCTAATCTGTTTTTCTGGGCCAAAAACTGGGTCAAAACATGGCCCAAAATCTCCCCCAACGAATTCTTTGAATTCTGCAGATCGCGCACGTCATGCGATCGCGTCATCCACGCATTCGCGTCATCCAGCATTTTGCCTTGCCACGCATGCGCGTCGTCCATGCATTCGCGTCACTTGTGCAGTTTCCAATCCATGTGTTCGCGTCAGGCACGCGAGCGCATCACTACAATTTCTCCATTTCGCGCGGTCACGTAAGCCATGCGTCCGCGTCGCTTCTCGCTAGTCATCTCCTTAATTTCTTGTTGTTCCGAGGGTTACCTGTAACTATAGGTCGATCTCGAATGAGATCTTCTGTACTGGTCAGAGATGACGTGTTCGGCTGGCTAGTTGTGGCCGGTACTGTTGTGTCCGACTTGTTGGACTGGCTGCACCTTTGATCCTTGGTCACCGGAGGGTGGGGGGTACTTGCAAGAGACTCCGATGCTTAAGTTAGCATGGGTATTAAACAGGTTTTTAGTAGAATCAGAGTATGAGTTATACCTAGGTGCTCTAGTGTATTTATAATACTGTGGGCTGACCTTTCTCGATAAGATAAGTTAGTTATCTTATCTTATCTTATCTTATGGTGAAGTCAGCTTATCTTTAAGGGAACCGCCTTTATCTCTGTAGGCTTAGATTGCTTTTGGATTTGGGTCGTGTTCCTCTATTTGGGCCCTTTATTGGGCTTTCCTGTCGATTTGGCCGACCTCTTTGAGAAGAGGTCGGGTAGCCTGACCTGAAGAGGTCGGTCGCTTTGTCGCCAATCATCACAGGTCGGATAGCTCGACCCAGGGTATGAACAGTGCCCCTGCTTGAGCTCGGTCTTCTGCTTTGAGGTCGAGTTTTTTGACTTCGAACTTTTTATAGCGAAGCCGAACTCAAGCACTTTTGTTGATTCCTTTCTTTGTAGAGCTTTTTTTGAATGTAGAACGTTTTTTCTCTAAAAATGCACGCTTTGTGTTAGCGCTTTGTTCTAGGGAACGTGCGAGGGTTTAATACCTTCATTAATTCGTATTAATTGCCCCGTTTCTCCTGGCCTTATTTTGAATTTTGCTTCCTCAGAAAAATGATTTCTCTTCTTCCTTTTTCTTTGTAACTCCTTCGTTTTCTCTGTCTCTGTCTTTTCTTGCGTTGCGGTGCCTTCCAGTGGTCCAGTGATTCCTTCCTTTCTACTTCTTCCGAAACTTCTCATTTCTCCAGGTTAGTTCCATTTTGCAATTACTTTTCTCTTTTGTTGCTTTGGCTCTGGTTTTGTGGTGAAGTTTTGATTTTGCTTGGAGAAAGTTTGGATCTTTCTATTTTTGTTGTGCCTAATTGCTGTTGTATGGTACGTTCTGGGAGTTTCTTCGTCTTTCGTATGAACTTTTTCGCCTTTCCTGTTACTTGATGCTTCTAGGGATTTTGCATGTTATCACCGTTTCTGCTTGTGCTTTCGATGATGGTTTTTGTTTGATTCTGGAGAAAAGGCTGTGTCTTTGATGATTCTCTGCTTGGTATGTTTGGTGTTGTCGAAGCTTTTTGTAAAAAGACAGTGGCTTTGATGACTTTTTGTACTTTTTTGTGTTTTGTCTTTCTCCTATGAAAATGTTTGCTGTTTGAAATCTTCTTTTTGTTTGGGGGATGCCGAGACGTAAGATGTAGATTTTTCCTGAAACCTTTCTTTGCCACTGCCTTCAAAGGATGCCCCAGGACTTTAGTTTGAGTCTTGGGGTTTTCCTTTTCTGTTTGTTCGTCTGTATCACATTAGTCAAGTTGCTTTGCCCTTCCTCCGAGATGTTTTTTAGTAATCCAATATTTTTTTCTTTTTGTAGTATTAGTTGGCCTCATGTCATCTCGCACTAACATTGTAGAGGTGTCTTCCAAACTTCCCGAGGGGATGTTCGATTGGCTGGACTCCTTTATCCTAATGTGTGTCTCTGTCGTGGATGCTGAATTTTGTGTAGAACTGAGGAAACGTCATAGGATCTGTGGTAACAGTGCTTGGGAGAGGGATTATGAGCTTGTAGCTTCTGACTCTGATGAGAGGGCTTGTTTTCCTACTTTCGTCGAGGGGGAGCGTCCCTTTTTCTACGCCTATGAATATTTCTTCAGCCAGTTGGACGTTATTTTTCCTTTTACTGCTTTCGAAACCGACTTGTTGTGGTCATGTAACATTGCTCCATCCCAGCTTCATCCGAATTCCTGGGGTTTTATCAAGATATTTCAACTGTTTTGCCAAGAGTTAGGCATAACACATTCTCAAACTCTTTTCCTCTATCTTTTTGTCTCGGCCAAGCCCGGAGGTTCTTCCAAAAAGAAAGCTTCCTGGGTTTTTTTCAGATCGGCCCAGGATCATAAAGTTTTTGCCATGTATGATGAGTCTTTTAAAGATTTTAAAAAATATTTCTTCCGAGTCCGTGCTGTTGAGGGGGTCTGCCCCTTTTTTCTTGATGAGAATGACGAGCCTACTTTTCCTCTAGAGTGGCAAAAGAATGTGAGAGTGCCACATTATAACTGGGAGATGCTTAATGAGGTTGAGCGGGCTTTTGTAGTCGTTCTTGAAGATTTGTGGGGGGAACCACCCCATCTGGATACAAAAAGATTCTTGAGTGACCCATCTTTGGTTCGAACTGCTTTGGGTACTGTCTGACTTGTTTTTATGCTTGTGTCTGAGCTTTTCTTCTCCTATGTTGTAACTCATCATTTATGGTTGATTCTGTATTTTCAGAGATGTCAAAAAATAATGATTCCATGAAGGCCTACAAGAAGGCGAAGAAGGCTTCTGCTGCTCAAAACATCTCGGCCAAGGCGGCCGGAGAGGGGTCTTCTCAAGTTCCAGTGAAGCCGCCCATGCCAAGTTCTCCTAGGCCAAGGAAAGTGATTCTCACTCCTCGAGTTCGTCTAACTGGTCCTCCACAGGCTTCTGCCATTGCTTCTGGTGCTCCTCCCAATAAGAAACAGAAAACAATTGAGGCCTTTAACCTTGACGCACCTGATTTTAATGCAATCGAATTCGTAGATCAGCAAATCGGTCCCTACGGTATCCTCCCCATGGATGATGTGTCAATCCTTCGCCATCTGGATTTTATGACCCGAAACAGTGTTAAAATGGCATATATGGGGGCCGCCCTGTACCGAACTGCTCAGAATCTTCCTCTCCATGCCACCAAGGAATTTATGGAGGAGGCTAAACAGGAGTTCGACCGGATGAAGGGCCTGAAGGAAGAGCTTGAGGTAAAGATAGCCAAGTTGGAGAAGGATCTGGAGAACGAAAAGGCGAGTTCCCTTGCTCTGGCGGCTTCTATGTGGTTGGCCGAGGACACGGCATTGAGGCATAAGGACAGTTATGTGACATCTTATCGGGAGGTGGTGCGCCTGAGGGAGGAGTTGGAGAATGCCCGAGCTGATTACTCCGAGCTCCAAGGTCATCTTGTTGGGAGCATAACTGCTGCCTATGAGAGCTTGAGGGAGCAGGTTCGGATTATTGCTCCTGAGGCCGGCCTTACTCTTTTTAGCTTGGATAATGTTGTGAAGGATGGTAAGATTGTCCCTGATGACCAGGATGATGATGATGTTGAACCTCCCCCTGTGTCTTCTGCCAAAGTGTCAACCTCTTCAGTTCCTCCAGTTATGTCTAACCAAGATTGCCAGATTCTGAACCGGGATGATGGAACCGTGGATGCTGTGCCTATTCAGACTCGCCTTCCTTCTCCTCAGACTGATGCTGCCGAGAAGTCTTCTAATCTTAGCTGAATTTTCTTTGGATGTTTGCGTAGTTGGCCCGGCTTGTGGGCTTTAAAACTCTTTATTTTGTATAGTTGAATATTTTTCTGACTGCTGGTACTCCTTTTGGTTGCTTCTTTAGCAACTTTTGTTTTAAAAAAAAGTAGCTTTCAAGCTTTTGGGCTTGACCCTAAAGGTTTATAATATTGTATAGCATGCTTGTTTACACTTGTCTTGGCACTTTTCTGGGTTTTTAGAATACTGGAGCCTTGCTGCTCGGCCTCTTTGAACTGCTTTGTACTTGGAGGTCGTAGATGTGTGGATCCAATTTGTATTTCGGTTTACTTGCTTGTAATTATCTATAACCGATTTCTTTACGTCGTCTTTTTCCAAGTTATTTTTGTAGTGGACCGACTTTGTCACGTCGATTTCTTCTAAGTTATTTCGTAATCCTCTTTCTTGGACCTTTGTTAGGTCTCTTTTAAGGACTACTTTTATAACTTTTCGTAGGAGGTCGACTTCTTTATGTTGTCTTCTTTCTAAGTTATTTTTGTAATCCTCTTTCTTGGACCCTTGTCAGGTACCTTTCAGGGATTACTTTTATAACTTATTTTTGTAGGTTACCGGCTTCGTTAGGTCGGTCTCTTCTAAGTTATTTTGTAATCTTCTTTCTTACACCTTTGTCAGGTCTCTTTCAGGGATTACTTATATAACTTATTTTGTAGGAGACCGACTTCGTTAGGTCGATCTCTTCTAAGTTATTTTGTAATCCTCTTTCTTGGACCATTGTCAGGTCTCTTTTAGGGATTACTTATATAACTTATTTTGTAGGAGACCGACTTCGTTAGGTCGATCTCTTCTAAGTTATTTTGTAATCCTCTTTCTTGGACCTTTGTCAGGTCTCTTTCAGGGATTACTTATATAACTTATTTTTGTAGGAGACCGACTTCGTTAGGTCGATCTCTTCTAAGTTATTTTGTAATCCTCTTTCTTGGACCTTTGTCAAGTCTCTTTCAGGGATTACTTTTATAACTTATTTTTGTAGGAGACCGACTTCGTTAGGTCGATCTCTTCTAAGTTATAGCAATTTCTCTTTTATAGGGTTGGCCAGACCTCTTTCCAGGGATTTGCTGATAACTTGGGTTGACTTGGTCTGACTTCTCTATGTCGGCCAGTCTTTAAGTTATTATTTAGCAATCCATAAGACCTCGTCAGGTTCTTTTTTTGGATCACTTTCGATAACTTCTTGCATTATTCTGTGTTCATCTTTGCCGATTTGTAGAAGGTGGTTTCTGTCTTTCTTCGGTCGACCTTTATTGGTCCTCCATTGTGATCGTGCAGTGAATCTGTTTTTCACTTTCTTCCGATCTGTTGCTTTATAATCGGACGATGAATGCTTCAGATTAATGTGTCTTGAGAATTTGTAGAATATCTAAAAATATATTTTATTCAAAAGCAAGTGCAAATATATTCATGCGGGAGTTTTTCATCCCTTTAAGTCGTATAATTTCTGGATCTCAACTTGGTGCCTCATTAAAAAACCTTTTCAGGAAAAAGAGTGCATCCGAGATCTGTTACCTTCTCTAGCTATAATACCTTCTTAGGTTGCAGGCGTGCCATGATCTGGGAAGCTCTCGTCCATCGAGTTCGGCGAGTCTGTAATAGCCTTTTCCAAGTACTTCTATGACTCGGTAGGGTCCTTTCCAGTTTGCTGCCAGCTTTCATTCTCCGGGTCGAGTTGTCCCAATATCATTTCGGATTAGGATGAGATCATTCTCAGCGAAACCTCTTGGCACTACCCTTTGATTATATCTTGAAGCCATTTTTCGCTTTAGCACTTCTTCCCTGATCCGGGCACTTTCTTGGATTTCCGGAAGTAGGTCGAGCTCTTCTCTTTGAAGTTGAGAGTTGGCTTCTTCATTGTAGTGGACTACTCTAGGCGACCATTCCTCGATCTCTATTGGGATCATTGCCTTCATTCCATATGCTAGTCGAAATGGTGATTCGTTTGTGGTGGAATGTGGCGTTGTTCGATATGCCCATAGGACTTGTGGAAGTTCTTCGGCCCAAGCTTCCTTTGCATCTTGCAGTCTCCATTTCAACCCAGCCAATATGACTTTGTCGGCAGCTTCGGCCTGTCCATTGGCTTGAGGATGTTCGACGGAGGTGGACTGGTGCTTTATGTTCAAGTCGGCTATTAATCTCCTGAAGCCTGCATCTGTGAATTGAGTGCTATTGTCTGTGATGATGGAGTATGGAACTCCGAACCTCGTGATAATGTTCCTATATAGGAATTTCTGGCTTCTTTGAGCAGTGGCGTTGGCTAGGGGCTCTGCCTCAATCCACTTTGTAAAATAGTCTACTCCGACTATGAGGAATTTGACTTGTCCTGATCCCTGGGGAAAGGGTCCGAGAAGATCAAGTCCCCATTTGCAAATGGCCAAGGTGAGGTTACGCTGATGAGCTCTTCTGGCGGGGCGATGTGAAAGTTGGCATGTTTCTGGCATGGTGGGCATGTTCTTACAAACTCTGTAGCTTCTTTTTGTAGAGTTGGCCAGTAGAATCCCGCCCGAAGTACCTTTTTGGTGAGAGCTTGTGCC
The DNA here is from genome assembly GCF_003086295.3 of Arachis hypogaea. Classification (NCBI taxonomy): domain Eukaryota; kingdom Viridiplantae; phylum Streptophyta; class Magnoliopsida; order Fabales; family Fabaceae; genus Arachis; species Arachis hypogaea. The sequence continues at coordinate 63,645,358 of NC_092049.1, read as the reverse complement.
CCAAGATGATTGCCACAAATGCCACTGTGTACTTCCTCTAAAACTTCCCTTGTGTTGGAGGTCGGCACACATTTTAGTAGTGGTGTTGAGATCCCTCTTTTATATAGGGTGTTGTTTATGATGGTGTAGTACTGAGCCTCCCGTTTTAACCTCTTTGCCTCCTTCTCATTTGTGGGGAGTGTTTCTGTTTTGAGGTAATTAATTATGGGGGTTATCCATCCTTGATCTTGACTTGTTATGGCTAGGACTTTTTCCTCTTCCGAGATTGATGGATTCTGCAGCATTTCCTGGATGAGGCATCTATTGTTGCCCCCTGGTTTGGTGCTGGCTAGTTTTCAGAGTGCATCGGCTCGGGCATTTTGTTCGCGGGGTATATGGCAGATCTTATATTCCCTGAATTGTCCGAGCTGTTCCTTGGTTTTATCCAAATACTTTTTCATGGTGGGATCTTTGGCTTGGTAGTTTCCTGTTATTTGTGAGGTGACTACTTGTGAATTGCTAAAGATGTTGAGTTTTTGAGCTCCAACCTCCTTAGCCAGCTTCAAACCAGCTAGTAACGCTTCATATTCCGCCTGGTTGTTTGAGGCTGGGAACCCAAATTTAAGGGAAAGCTCAACTTGGGTTCCTTGGTTGCTTTCTATTATCACACATGCGCCGCTTCCAGTTTTATTTGAAGACCCGTCCACGTAGAGATTCCATTCTGTGGGGGTTTCTAGGGTATCTGTGAATTCTGCGATGAAATCGGCCAAGTGTTGTGATTTAATGGCTGTCCGAGCTTCATATTGGAGGTCGAACTCGGATAACTCGACTGCCCATTGTAAAATTCTGCCTGCTAGATCTGTTTTCTGCAGTATCCCCTTTATGGGCTGGTCGGTCCGAACCCTAACGGTGTGGGCCTGGAAGTACGGGCGAAGTCGTCGAGATGTCAGTATGAGAGTGTAGGTGAACTTTTTTATTTTTGGTAATTCAGCTCGGATCCCTGCAGCACTTTACTGATGAAATATACAGGCTGTTGCCCTTTGTCGTCCTCTCAAACCAGTGCTGAGGCTACTGCCTGACTTCCTACTGCAAGGTATAATACGAGTGGTTCTTCCTCTCATGGTCGAGTTACGATAGGTAGTCGTCCCAGGAAATTTTTAAAATCCTGGAAGGCTCGCTCGCATTCCATTGTCCATTCAAACTTCTTTTCTTTCCTTAAAGTGGCATAGAAGGGGAGAGATCTTATAGCTGATCCTGCTAAGCATCTGGATAAGGCTGCCAATCTCCCGTTGAGTTGTTGTACCTCTCTGACACAAGTTGGGCTCTTCATGTTGAGTATAGCCTGGCATTTGTCTGGATTTGCTTCAATTCCTCTTTGTGTGAGCATGAAACCTAAGAATTTGCCCGCTTCTACTGCAAAGGTGCATTTTGTGAGATTGAGTCGCATGTTATGCTTCTTTATAGTGTCGAACACTTGGGCCAGGTCGGAAAATAATGTTTCTTCGCTTTGTGTCTTTATTAACATGTTGTCCACGTAGACTTCCATGATTTTTCCGATATGATCTGAAAAGACTTTATTCATTAGCCTTTGATAAGTAGCTCCCGCATTCTTGAGACCGAAAGGCATCACAATGTAGCAGTAATTTGCTTTTGGCGTAAAAAACGAGGTCTTTTCTTGATCTGGTGGATACATGGGGATTTGGTTGTATCCGGAATATGCATCCATAAATGAGAGGTATCTATATCATGAGGAAGCATCTACCAGAACGTCGATACTTGGGAGTGGGTAAGGATCTTTTGGGCAGGCTTTGTTGAGGTCGGTGTAGTCGGTGCACATTCGCCACTTCCCATTTGATTTTTTCACCAAGACGACGTTAGCTAGCCATAGTGGGTACTTGACTTCTCTTATGAATCCTGCCTTCAGTAGTGCTGGTACCTGTTCTTCCACAGCTTGGGATCATTCTGGCCCAAGTTTTCTTCGTCTCTACTGTACCGGCCGAGATCCTGAATAAACCGCCAACTTGTGACACATTAGCTTGGGGTCTATGCCTGGCATGTCTGTGGCTTTCCATGCGAAGAGATCGACATTATCTCGTAAGAACTGTACTAGTAATTCTTTTGTGTTTCCTTTTAGAATCGTGCCAATATTAGTTGTTTTGTCCGAGGTATCTCCGATCTGAACTTTCTCTACTTCACCTTCGGGCTGTGGACGGAGTTCTTCTCGCCTCTGAACTCCACCAAGCTCAATTGTATGAAACTCTTCTCCTCTGCCTCTAAGGTTTAGACTTTCGTTATAACAGCGGCGTGCCATCCTTTGATCTGCTTTTATTGTAGCTATCCCTTCTGTAGTTGGAAATTTCATGCATAGATGTGGAGTTGAGACTATTGTGCCGAGTTGATTTAGTGTTGTCCGACCTATTAAGGCATTATAGGCTGAACTCACATCGACCACGATGTAGTCTATCTTGAGTGTTCTGGATTGGTTCTCTTTTCCGAAGGTTGTATGTAGTGACATGTATCCCAGTGGTTGTACTGGGGTATCGCCCAGTCCGAACAGGCTGTTCGGGTATGCTCTAAGTTCCTTTTCTTCTAAGCCGAGCTTGTCGAAGGCAGTTTTGAATAAGATGTCGGTGGAGCTCCCTTGGTCTATTAATGGTGATGACCATGGGATCGTCGTGTCCTGTGATGACACCTGATGCGTCTTCTTTGGTGAATGTGATTGCAGGGATGTCGGGTGCTTCCTCCTTCCCTTCGACATGATAAACTTCTTTGAGATATCTTTTGCGGGATGACTTGGAGATTCCTCCTCCTGCAAATCCTTCGTGTATCATGTGGACATGTCTTTCTGGCGTACGAGGTGATCGCTCAGCTCGTCCGATATCTTCATCTCTTCGTCTTTTTCTTTGCTCATCATCTTGGGTGGCCAGATACTGATTTAGTTTTCCTTCTCTTACTAATTTTTCTATGATATTTTTTAAATCAAAATATTTGTTGGTGGAATGTCCTCGGACCCGGTGATATTCACAGTATTCGTTCCGATTTCCTCCTCCTCTTTTGCCTTTGAGTGGTCGAGCTGGGGGTATCTTTTCTGTGTTACAAACTTCTTTGTAAATATCCACCAGGGACACCCGAAGAGGGGTATAATTATGATACTTTTTTTATTTTTACCCCCGTTCGATCTTCCTTCTTCTTGGATTCTTTATCTTTATCTCGGTAGGTGAAATCGGATTTCGAGGCCTCCCCAAGTCGGGAATTTTCTTCCATGTTGATGTACTTCTCTTCCCGCTCTTGCACCTCATCCAGAGATGTGGGGTATTTCTTTGATATAGATTGGCTGAAAAGTACCTCTCGTAAGCCGTTGATGAGGCCCATGATAGCGGCCTCTGTTGGCAAACTTTGTATATCCAGGCATGTTTTGTTGAATCTTTCCATGTAGTTGCGAAGACTTTCCCGATCTCCTTGTCTGATTCCTAGTAGACTGGGGGCATGCTTGGCTTTGTCTTTTTGGATGGAGAATCTGGCCAAGAACTTTTTGGCTAGGTCGTCAAAGCTTGAGATGGACTTAGGAGGCAAGTTGTCGAACCACCTAATTGCTGTCTTCGTGAGAGTCGTTAAAAAAGCTTTGCAGCGAACGGCGTCTGAGGCGTCGGTGAGGTACATTCTGCTTCTGAAGTTGCTGAGGTGATGGTTGGGATCTGTAGTGCCATCGTACAAGGTCATATCCGGGAGTTTGAAGTCTTTAGGGATTTTAGTCTTCATGATTTCTCTAGTGAATGGATCTTGATCCTTGCGAGAGTTGTCCTCAGGGGTGGTCCGGGTAGCCTTTGCTTTGAGATCGGCTTCAAGTTGTAGGAGTTTATCTTCCAATTCT